>NW_009646761.1:2602063-2605348 GCF_000708025.1 Charadrius vociferus | reverse complement strand
GAATTTCTTCCCTTATTTTAGTCCCACGGTCCCAATACATTACATTCCAACTGTTTAAGTTGTGCTGGTTTTGGCAGTTATCTGGATGCACAGTAAACCAATTAAACTGGCTAAACCAGCAAAAGACTTACTCCCCAAAAAAATTTAAGAGGAGTCTTTAGCAGCATAGCAAGTTGAACTGTCTTACTGTGCAATCAGACAAGAACTGGAGACAGCAAAAGGAAGGTGAGTGCTTTCACGTACAAGACCTCCCCCTTTCAACAGCATGCCATTTATTTTCTCACCATGAATCAACAGGAGAGCTTTTTCTCCCTATGAAAATTCACTCAAGTTTAGCCAAACCAAGAAATTCTAGAGGGAAAAAAAAATAGAAAAAAGATTGAATTGTTCACATGTATCTGTAGCTCAGATACTTCAGTCAGGTACTGTATTTTACTGATATACTGTAGTTGTCCATGTGCAAGTCAGGATGCAGCTCCATGAGAGGTAGGCAGCTGCGAGCTGTCAGGTTGACTCACTAAGTGAAGACACACCTTATTGCCCCTCTTTCCTCTGCCCTAAGCAATGCAGACCTGCTGCTTACCTCTGGGTAGCGAACCCTTGTCACAATTCTGTAAGCCACTTCAACTCACTAACACAGCAAAAACACTAATCTGGCAAAAAGTTGGATAGTTTCCTGCCATGTTAATAAGCTCAAAACCGAATTTAACAAGTAACACAGTTGGGACAATACAAAGGACAGGAACACATTGCCCTGAGGAAGACATGAATGAAATCTCTCACTTTCAGCAACAACGAATTAGACTGCCTTGGCTGGTCACAGAGCCACCACCTTAGATTAGCCATTTTTCATTGGAGGTGGAGATTTACTTGAATGCTGCAATTTTCCGTAAGAAGTAGATGCATTACCACAGGTCAGCACCTTTGATAAACAATTTCCCATACAGCAGCAAGTCCTCTTTGGAGCCATCAGTATTTTTTTTTTTAAACTGAGTAAGGATTCTTAATGTTCGGGCAAGAGTTACTATTTAAGTCTGCACAGATCACATTCCATTTCTGATGATACTCCAACCAGAAACAGGAAAAGTGGCCAAACTGAGTTTGCCCAAGCGGATTAGTAGACAGCCTGGAGAAAGGGAGAGAGTCATGAGTCTCATCATTCTTGTGCTGCTAGCTACATGCCCCACTAACAAGAGCACAATCCATCTCATCAACAGAGGACAGGAAATCCACAGATTCTAATAGGCAAATAGTACCATTTAGAGATCTGGTCTATGGATCTAAATCTTCAAGGCAGGGGAAAACTCAGTGTTATTACTGGCATCATAATCAACAGTGACAACTGCCAGAACTCCGCAAGAACATGTAAAAAATTAAGGTTGTCCAGGGAAGCTTAGTTTTACCCACTTACGTAAATATTATGATATAGCACTTATCTGATCACATATTGTTTCTCCCCACCAGGGATCAGACTACATTCAGTTGCAGGCTACATGTAGAGAATTAGATGCGAAGAATGATTTAGACTTCTCCATATGTCTGTGCCTCACTTAGTACGTAAATTGGCTGGCATGAGGTAGAGGAATATAAGAAGTGGCTAATTCCAGAACAAGATTTTTTTAACGATACACCTGTTGAGGTTATCCTAAAATGTCCAGCTAGCCACTGGTGGTAGACTCACATTACCTAAGCACCTCACTTCACATTTACAAAATGATAAATTATCAGGATAACGAGAAAAACTTTTTGTACACATTATATGAGGAACAACAATACAGAGGCATCTGAGAAAGGTCACCCTGTAAGTGTCTCAGGTTGGTTACAAAAGATAGTAGGCAACTTCGTTTACTTGACTTAAAAAAAATAAAAAGTCTTTCTGCCACAATCCTAGCTTAAAACAGCAATAATTCAAACATAGCAATGTTTTTCAGGGATGTTGTGAAAAACTTCAAACTGCAGCTGGAAAGTCTTAGCCTGTATTTGAAGAAAAAAGAAATCCCTAAAAGATTAGTGCAGCACTGTAACAGGTCGCCCAGGGAGGTAACGGATGCTCCACACTTGGACACTTTCAAGGCTTGCTTAAATAAAAGGTAGAGCTGAGCTCCTCTAGTGTTGGCAACAGTTATGCTTCAAGTATGAGGTTGGGCTATGTGACCTCCTGAGGTCACTTCTGAACACCATTTCTATGGTCCTATAAAAGAATGTTCACAGAATGTTTTACTACTACAACAGAAGTGGCCCAGAAACAAGAGTGAAAAAATCCACAGCTACGTGTTAGGTGCAAGGTTTGGCTTTGGAATGGAACAATACACTTCAGAAAGAAGGCAAAAGACATTTATAGCAACTACGCCTTCGTTACACGTTTGGCTTACTACTTGCTCTACTGACTCGTGACAGCAAATAGATAAAGTCAGTGCAAGGTGCATGCAATTTAAATAGACTCTAAGTCTGAAGAATCACGGACCAGTGTTTCATGTAACACAGAAGCTGAGAGATCAGGAAGTGCGAGACAGCCACTTCAACGGCAATAAGGTAACAGATCGTAAAAGCTATTACTGATCTTGAACTTTCTCATTCAAGTCTCAAGGCATGGTCTGGCATAATTTTCACCACAGCTGCGGCAAACAGCTTCTAAAGCTCACCCAAAGAAGCAAAGACTATTTTAAGCACAGATCCCCTACCAGCCAATATCCTTACCGACACATAACTTAGTGAACTTTGTTTATCACTTATGTAGGCATGAAAATAAGTTTAAGTTTCACTAGGGCCAAGAAGCCCCTACACTTGAGGTTCCTGCAGCCAGGCAGACACAGCAAGGAAAGTTTGCCTTGACTTTGTATGTGCTTGCAGCCATCAGCTGCTCGCTCCTGCCAAGAATCACACACCCCCCTCCCGGCACGACCTGTCACTGCGATTCTCACTTTCTGCAGCTTTCCACCCAGTACTTAAAAGGGCCCGAGAGATAAGCGGCCGGGGCTTCCCGTTTCAGCAACGTGACCTTAACTCACGGGATGAACCGAGAGCCCTTTCCGTCCCTGCCGGGGACGGCGGGCGCTTCACCGTTGGTAATCACAGCGGGACCCGAAACACGCTCGAAGTCCCTGCAGCGACAGCCCCCGGGGACGTTCGGTAGCCCCCGCGGCCACAAACCCTCCGGGGGGGAGGGGGGGGAACCCAACAAACAAACCACCAACCCAGCCCACAGACAAACCCCACAGCAGAGGGATAAAAACTCGCCACCCCCCTCCCCCCAGGGAGGGCTGGCGGCGCCGAGGCCTCCCCCAC
>NW_009646761.1:2573316-2601538 GCF_000708025.1 Charadrius vociferus | reverse complement strand
GCCCCCGCCCTCCCCGGGAGCCGAGGAACGACGGGGGAACGTCCGCGGGCGGTGGGAGCGGCGCCCGCCTTAGGGTGGTCCCAGCGAGGCCCGGCCCCGCTCCCGCTCAGGCCGCGCTGGCTTCGCAGGTTTTCAGCCTGAACTTGGAGCGAGACCTACCGCCGGCAGAGCGGAGCCGGGGAGAGACAGACAGACAGACAGACAGATGGTGGTTGTGGTGGGTGTCCGTTACAGCTCAATGTTCAGAACAACCCGCGACTACGTTCCCTCCATGTCGCTGATGGCTGCCGTCATGTGGCACGATCTACAGAAAAAAAATCCTCACCTCCAAAGAAACCCCTATAGAAGAATCAGGCATAAAAATTCTGTTGTTTTGATAATGTAGGAGAGGACACTGCTCAGATTCTCGTTTTACCTTTCCTTACTTCGTAATATTTTCCATTGGTTTGGGTTTGTGCAGCTTTAGAAACTCCAGACAACAGCGTCTAATGAAAAACTCTATAAATGTTGCAGCATTTTCCACGGATTTCCTTGATTCTCACAACATCTTTGATTGCCTTTCTTCTATTTATTACAGGGTTTGGGGGATATACATGTTGCTCACACAATCCTAGATATAGTCAAGGTCTTTGGGCAGGTAAAGTGTTGCCAGTAAAGTCAGTAAGGAATGAGCGGGGCTGTCCAAAGGGATGTCTGGTCTGTTTCCTGCAATGCCACGTACTGGTGCCTGAGAAAGCAATAAATGAGATACCTGGCTACAGTGGCCGACCTGTCTGTGGTAGAGTGGAGCTCTAGGTCGGTTCATTCACACAGCATCTGACAAGATACAGGGTTGAGGACCTAAGCAGCTAGGCCATGTAATGTAGTCCTTAGGTAAGGCTATTTTAATATATTTTTATGTATTTTCTATATTACATAAGCCATTCCTAGTTTCAGATAGATACATGTTAATTTCTAATGTTACATACAGTAGAGGTTTTTGAACTCTCCATATAATCTAAAATTTAAGTTGTTCATCTACCTTTCTCATTCCTAGGTCCAATTCCTACTTGTCTCATCCTGCAGATATCCTAAGAGCACAATTATAAGATCAAGCCTTGTGACAAGCGCAGCTGGAGAAGAAATCCCAGTTCCCTCTTTTTATTTAAAATTACTCATGGTTAGGGTAATCAGGTTGTAAATGACCCAAGTTCAGTTTCTCTTCTGCCACTAGGGAGTTCAAAGATATCTCCTGTTTCCCAGGTTAATATTCCAAGCAAATTACTTTTGTGGGCCTAATTCCATTCCTTCGCATGAGAGAATATTTAAAAGCCTTTGCCCATTTGATCCTCATCTTCCTTGAGAACGCTCCAAAAGCCGTGCGATGAGTAGGAGCTGCGGTGTGCTTTGTGATCTGTTTAAATCCCCTGTCTTGCTCTGTCTTCATGACTACACAACCTGCTGACTCAGAGTGATTTTAAGGGGTGCTCTGCCAGCTGGTCCAAGGAGCATTTCAGTGGATGTGATGCCGTATGCTATGATACTCTCTCCTCTCTGCTCTACAATGGTGACGTGGAAAAACAGTTTGTAAGCCATGTTATTAATTCAATAGAGCAACCCTTTTGGAGCAGCTATAAGCATGGGTTATAATCCCAGGAATGGCCATGGTCCTTGAGATCCAATTTCAGCCTGGGCAAAACCCATCTTCTGTAATTTAGTGAGAACTTCAGTGGGAATTTGCCTGATAATTTCTCTACTTAAATTCCCCTGCTACGGGTTTTACAGCCATAGGTTACAATTCAGGGGGTGTGGTTTTAGTACCAGCAGAACAAGTATCACAGGTTTTATCATCAGAAATTCCAAGGTTATGCAAGACTGAAATAAGACAGGAAAAATTACTGTTTCAGAGATTAGTGAACCAAAAGAAGCCAAAACAAAAGAACAGCCTGTATTTTTTGCTGAGAAATTCTTGTGATAAGAAAATACAAAGATAAGAATATAGAGTGGTCAGAAGCTGCTGGGAAAGTAAGTGTCACTCGTTGAAAAACATTACCACTCTTTTTGTTATCAGAAACTTGT
Source organism: Charadrius vociferus (assembly GCF_000708025.1). NCBI lineage: Eukaryota > Metazoa > Chordata > Aves > Charadriiformes > Charadriidae > Charadrius > Charadrius vociferus. The sequence continues at coordinate 2,599,480 of NW_009646761.1, read as the reverse complement.
GAATAACTTTTGCTATTGTGGTGGTGGTTCCCACCTTTTGCTGCTTATGCCTGGGCTGCAAGGGGTGCCTCCCCCTTTGGGGGATTCACAGCTCTCATAGTTTAGCTCTTCATTTCAGAAACAGAGTCTTAAAAGTTCCTTGTATCCTACACCTCGGTGGCTAGTGCTTTCTCCCAGCGTATTCCCTCCCCTGCCCGAGGGCACTGAAACCCGCTTTTCTCACTGTAGTGCCTTAGCAGCCAAGCTGTGAGGCTGTCCCGCTTGTGCTGTGAAATAAATACTCCTTGCTATGGAGGGTGCAAGCACACAGTTGTTTCCCCCACCACAGGTTTTACAGCCCCAGGTTACAATTCAGCGGGTGTGATTTTAGTAACAGAAGAGCAGAATAACAGTCTGATGCATACTGTTTAGGGTGCTGACTGGGTACAACTAATTTTCTTCACGGAAAGGGTTGTCTCAAGCATTGGAACAGGCTTCCCTGGGAAGTGGTTGAGTTGCCATCCCAGGAGGTATTTAAAAGACCTGTAGATGTGGTGCTGAGGGACGTGAATAGTGGTGGACTTGGCAGTGCTAGGTTCACAGTTGGGCTTGATGATCTTAAAGGTCTTTTCCTACCTAAACGATTCTATGATTCACTTTAGCGCAAATAGTCATTTCAACATTATTTTTTTTCATGTTTAGTATAAACTATATGTTTGTGACCTGGAACCCAATTCTCCCTTCTTGCAGATGGGTTCCCCTAACAACTAAAATCCAGAGTTTTGTAAACAAGCTCGCTCTTTTTCTCTCCTGAGACAATATCGGCACTAATAACTTAATGACAAATTTCATATTTGGGGGAACTCCCCCGCTGTTAAGTAGCCCCTAGACTGGTAGTTTGGTCATTTTTCTAGAAAGTGAGATGTATGGGTGAGGACCTCATCAGGTGAAAGTGGAAGTTGAAGTCCTAAATGGGTGTACTAAGGACAGTCACTGGTAAAAATTTCCCCCCCAGCAGGTGTATCAAGTGTGTCTGAGAACTTCCTGCATCTGAAACAGGTGAAGGATTATGGTTTGTGAAGACTGGTGCTACTTTAACCTGAGGAGATTTGAGCAATGCAGTCCTGCTAAGCATAAGGTACTTCTGTGAGAGATCAGAAGACAACTTTTGGGAGGTGTGAGCCTGAAAACAGAGGACGCTGCGTGCCTCCTCGGTGAGATGACAGCAGAGCAGGGCTATGGCTCTGTGCCTGAAGTGGAAGTTTGAGCACATGAAGTGCCCTAGTCCTTTTGTGGACCCAAAGCTTCCTTGGCAATAGCAATGTGTCATTGACCATGTGTCCTGGTTTGAGTGACACAGGACTAATTTCTATTCTAATACTTGGGAAAACTGCACTTTTAGAAGACTCCAGTGTCTGAATTTGTGAAAATATTTACTTTACAGCCAGCTATGGTGTGTGGGTCTCAAGGTCTCAGTGTTTTTCGAGCTTGCCAGGTGTGGGGATGAGGAGGAGCGAGACTCGGGCAGTTGACCCAAGCTGGCCAACAGGATTATTTCATACCATCAACGTCACATTCACTATAAATTAGAAAGTTTGCTGTAAAGTTCTCTCTCTCCCTTGATGGCTGCCGTCCTGAGAACTTCGTGCCCTGGTGCCAGACTCCTGAGGCCTTCCCCTCCCCCTGAAGCTGTAGCGCTCGCAGTGTCCCACATTTGCTGTCCACTGCTGGGAGTGCACAGCTTCCTACTGATATAATTGACTGAGTATAATCTTTGCATATTCTGTATTGGTGTCGGGATCAATATCGGTTCTTTAGTGTTGTTAATTATCTCAGATGTTATTTATCTAATCTTATTCTATTAAATCTGTTTTTACTTCAGGTCCCAGGTTTCCTTGTGTTTTCCCGCCGATTCCCCTTCCCGGGTGGGGAGGGGGTCATCAGGGATAGAATGATTGTCTAAATGACAACAAATTGTTATGGGTCTCTCAAACCATAACACCACGTTACCTGTGGAACTGGTGGGAGTGGAGGCATGGCATGAGCAGCCCCCAGCCCACGTGAGTGGACGGCAGCATTGTCCGCAAGGCACCAGAGCAGAGATCCTGCTGGTTTTCCTCCCACTTTCCCAGGGCACAGTCCTCTGGTGCGCTGGCCTCCTGCGGCTCAGGACCATTGCAGCCGCCGTGCTGCAGCCTGTGAATACTCTGTGGGGCTCGGTGATATGTGAAGTGTGTTTCTCCTTCAGGTCAAAGTAGAGCCACAGCGTTCCAGGAGAAGCATATCTTCTTGAACAGCAGCCAGTTCACTACCTAAGTAAACAGTGCAGTGTTCAGACTCATCACACAGCATGTAGAAATTCATCTGGTTGTGCCATTGCTGTCTTCATTTGATTTTATGACTTGCAAGTCTGTTTGGTTTTAGGGCTTTTTTTTGTTTGTTTGTTTGTTTTTGTTTTTAAATCTGTGTTCAGGAATTAGATTCAGCACTTCCCGTGACTTTATGACCATCTTCAAATTAATATTTAACACAAGTCCTTTCAGGCTTTTGGTATACTATAGAGGCCTATGTCCTTTTCCCCAGTATTTCATATGGTGCTAGAAATGTTCCATCAGTCTGATACCTGACTTGCCAAATTAAAAAGAGAGAAAACTGACTGAATAAAATAGGCAAAGAAGAGCTCTGTCAGGTAAGAACGGCTACTGAATTACATCTCAAAAGAAAATGCTGAGATGATTATACAGCTATCACTGTATATTTAAGGCTAAATTCAGCTCAGCTGACTTCTTTACCTTGGCAATAGGGCAGAGCCTTTGGAGAAATGAGTGTGCCAAGAGGGACGCGGCGATGCCTTGCAGCGAACACAAATCAGACTCCTCCAGGAAGGAGAGGGGGCACGTGGCATGTGGTACGTGGTACCAGCTAGTGCGGTCTGAGCACTAATGGCCTTGGAAGCAGCTGCGTTTATGACTCTCTTCAGCCGTTGCTATAGGTAAGGTTTCTGTGAAGTCCCTGGTGAATTGTAAACCAGCACAAAAGAAAGTGTGGGAAGATCGCTGCCTGCCTGGCCCACGTCTCCCATGTTTGGAGCGGGTCTGGTTCAGGCTGCACCAATTAGTTTGTTCAGCCCTCAGTGTGTAATAATATAATTGTTGTTCACATTAGTACCAGTTACAGGGATTGGGAAGAAACAAACCTTTATACAGGAGAAGGTAGATTATGTTTGTGAATAAAACAAAAGGGAATGCTTTCTTTTTATAGCTCTATGAGCCCCAGATCAATTGAGCTGGTTACCTGTTCAGCAGTCAGTGTGGTCAGTAATTAATAGTTTCACTGTAGTTCCAAGCTTAAATATCACTCTTGGTGATCACTGTTTTCTGTCAACTGGGAAAAGAACAACCTGTATTTTTTTTCCTTTAATAAGAGAATTTTGAGGATCTTTGACAACAGTTAAACTAGATTTTGAAAAAAAGAAAGAAGGAAATTTTTGTGTTATAACCTATATTGAACTGATTCTAGCCCGTAAGTGGGAACACGCACACAGACACCATCTGGTTATTAGCAGTTAATCTGTTGTGATATTTCTCAAGTATTCTGTCCTTGCCCTGTATCCTTCTGTGTATGACGTGTTAACACATGCAATCGGCTGCATTCATTGACAAAGATCTTTACCCAAGTCCAGTTCCTGGTGGTGAGTTTTGCACTGTTGTAAAGCAAATCACGTCTGTGAAATTCAGATTATGGGAAGCCTTCTGGAACAGCGCAGCAAAAGCTGCACAGCTGATCTGGGATATGGCTGCTAGAAATCTAGACAAGAACCATGAAGGTATTGAGGCAGTTAAATCCTTTTGAGACTCCTATTTTTCCACTAATTTCAATTGGGAATTGTGTGCCAAATTAGGAGCCGAGTGTTCAAGTACATTGAGTTTGCACGGTACTTCTTGGGTCTTAATTTCAGTCCTTTGTAAATGATACGATGGGTATTTTTTGACTCACAGAAGGCGTATTTGTCATAATGATTTTCCCCCACCAGTACTATAGGAGTTGCTCTACCAGATGTCTGGCACTGCCTGGTATTCACGTCTCTAACAAGGGCTACAGAGCACTGTTTAGAAAGGGAGTTTCTTAATAATCCCTTCAGTTCCTGAAATTTTGTGCCCTGAAGTATGAGGAAGGTTGTCTGTTGTAACTTTTTATCCTGTTTATCAAAGTGATCTAACTGCAACCATGACTGTTCCTCTTAAAGACTTAAGCCTTTTTAGATGTAAAAATATTTTGGTCTTGGGTATGAAATTACCTTGATAAATAAATGGTGAATTATGTCAGAAAAATCTTTTTATTTGTTTCAAATCTGGAGCTTTTAAGCTACTCCCAGTATTGAAAAAAGGGGTAGATGGCAGAGCCTGGTTTCCTTACCGTGCATCACCACACTTCTCTCATGACTACTCCTTATGCTAACCCATCTGAGGGAAAAAGCACTGGTGTCGAGCAAGCTTTGAGGAACATTTCTATCAAAATAAAAAAAAATCCTGAGCTGGTGAAAAGCTGTCCTCTAATATATAGGATTTTCAAATAGTGGAGAAAGCAGGACTGGGGCAAAGCGATGCTGAAGTGATAGTGTCCCTCCCCCTTTGGACCTAACCTGTGCTGAAATAAATCTGCGGGGGCCACCAGCTAAAATGATGTATAGGTTGTCCTATATTACACTGAGCATCAGGCTGGTGTCCTTATCAGATGCTACAGAAACAGCTGCAAGTCGCCTTTGTCCCATCAGGCAGCTGCAGTGGTGACAGCTCTGTGGCACTGGTGTAGTACCTGGTGAGGCTGGTGGAACTGTGGGCATCCTCCCTGGGATGTCACCAGTGGGAAGGTGGCCTGAGGAAGGCCTCCACTTCTCCTGCAGCGAGGCCATGCTTCAGCTGAGCGTTCAACATTTGGGGCATTGACCTGGGCTCAAGCCCTGCTAGCAAACGCGAGTCAACATGGCCGATTCCCGCCTCTTGCACCGGGGTCAGAGCAAGCAGTGCCTGGCAGGAGACCGGCGAAAAGATCGTGAAAGAAGCAGCTATCAGCTGGTGACTTGTGCTGGGAGGTGGCGGGCGAGTAACCTTGCTCCATTTTGTGGCAGTGCTTCACCTGCAAGTGCCCGCTGTGAGTGAAATTGCCTGGGCTGGTGCTGTCCTTTATCAATTTCGCTCTCAGCAGGCTCCCCAGGTGAAGCATTTCATTGCGGGAGTCGGACGCTGCTCTCTCCTTGACAGCCTGAAATGGAAAGTGGGGAAAGGAAAGAAGGTAATAAATGGCCGGAGAAAAGCAAAAGCAGGACAGAGCGCGCTGAGAAGCAGGATGTGTGTTAAATGGTAATGGTAATTCAGTGCACCCAGCCCTCTGATTCTGGGGGAATTTGACACTGAGCTTTACTTAGGTCCTTTAAGCTTTACACTTAGAAGTGAAAGAAGTAAAAGAACTTTACAATTAGAAGTGAAAAATTATGGTGAATAGCATTATGTTTAAAATACTATATAAGATGACGTGGGTAAAACTAAAAGGTAATTTTCTTGATCTTCAGCCTAACAGAGAATTATGGGGCTTTTCTGGGAGAAATCCAGACAAAAATTCTTTTTTCCTGTTTTTTTCTGAAGCTGCATTTCAGATTTATACGCCTTGATTTATTTTTCTTTTTGGTGGTGTTTGTTTGTTTTGGGTTTTTTTGTTGCCCTTTCTTAAGACAATCTGTGTGTGGCTTTCAGTCTTGCTGGGTGCCTGATGCCACTTGCCTTGACTTCAGAGAGAAATTCAGCATCCAAGATGAGAACCGTGCAAAATCAGTAACCGCGTCTGAAAGTCTGACTGCCTGTTACTGGGGAAAGAAGCATGTTGATTCAGGGATGGGGATGTCAACACAGCTTTAAAGTTCACAGACCTGTTTATTTCCAGCCAGTTACATCCTAGGGCTTATGGGGAGTCAGGGCACAGCAGAGAGCCGGAGGGTTTGAGCTGATTGCCGGCTTGTAGGGGAATTGCTTCCGTGGAAACTAGGATGCTGATTGCAGAGCCACAAGCATCCCGCTTCAGCCGTGGTGAGCTGATATCGTGAACCAAGGTCCCTGCGTGCAGCTGGGGACATGTGGAAGTCATGCCTCTATGTCCTGTAGGGTACATCCCACAGCGGCAGAAACTGCGTCCTAGATATGTGTTCAGGGGGTGACCACACCGTGTATCCTGTCCCTGACGTTTTGGGGATAAAAAGCGGCTTTTTATTTCAGTGATGTGAGGCATGTGGACCTGTACCTGGTGGCTTGCGGTTTGCTGCTGGTTAATGTGGGAAAACTGGTTGAGGGGATGCTGCTGGAGGAAGGCGATCTGGGTGGAAAAGATCACAAAACAGCAGCGCTCTTGCGTTTCAGGAGAGGAGGGAGCGAAAGCAATGGACTAATGAACTTAAACCAGAAGACTTCAACCGGCTCAAAAAAATTGGTAAAGGCAGTCTTGTGGAAAGGAATTTTAATGGGAAAGGGAGCCCGGGAGAACTGTCGGCTCCTAAAAGAGGCGCTGAAGATGCAATGAAAAACCGCCCTGATGCAGGAGGCTCCCAGCAAGAACGGGAGAGGCCAGTGTGGCCACCTAGGAAGATGACCTAATGTTTGAAAAGATGGTGTAAAAGGTGGCTTGCAGGCAGGCAGTACAGGGAAACCTTCTAACACTGTCCCATATGACACTCTCGTGGGCAAACTAGGGACATGTGGTCTTCATTGAACTGCTGTAAAGTGAGGAAAAAGGAGGCAAGGGATCAGGCAAGCGTATGGAAGACAGAAGAGGAAGAAAGAGGTGTGGAGAGGGAAGAAGGCATAAAATGGGGTAAGATTTTTTCCTCCGAGAATAACAAAAGAAGGTCCAAGATAAAAAAAAAAATACACACTGTTACGCATCTAGTGTAGTTTAATGCAAATGCCTATGTCTTCATAGCAATGGTGTGTTACTCTAAATAGAACCTGATTTGCTAGATCAGTAAATACAAACCTGCCCTATGCTGACAAAAATATTAAGATCCTTTGCATGAAGCTTTTGGTTTCCTCAAATGAGGGAGAAAAGCGAGCAAACCTGCTGCAGCTCTTCCCATAATGAAGTTCCCTTTTGTATTCTACAGGGTAGAGTCTCTAAGTATCCAAATTTGAATGATTAAAAAAAAAAAAAATCAAAAGGCTCATTTTTCTAATGGGTAGATTATAAGTGCTAGTTTTGCCAGCTCCCACCCACAAACTGGTTTAATAATGTTATTTGCCCTCATCTGCAATTAAACTTCTTTCTTAGGTGCCCTTGTTGCCCTTTGCAAAGTGACTTGTTAGGAGTGCTTAGATAATTCAGGAAAAGGAGTGCACCAGGAGCGGGGAGTCCTTCTATTGATTTTTGTACAAGATCTTCGCTGAGATCTTTTTTAAAGCATTACTTCACATGCCTTAAAAATTTTTGTCAATATGTCCCAATCAGCAGCAGGATGGAGGTTAGTCTAAAACTTAATTAAATTAACAATTAGGATGTCAAAAGTTGATGTAGAACATCAACATCAGCTAGAAGAATTATTATCTCTGTTATTCTGTGTTATAAATTAATTGTAAACTAAAGGAATGCTGGAAATTTCTAATTACATTCTGATTTATGTCTTCTGCATCTCACCAAAGATAATAAGATTATGTAGATTACAGATAAACGCAAAAGTGCCACTTTAATTTACGCTTGGTAGGAGGAAGGTTGATCAGATGTGAAAAAAATCCATGCATGTTATTTACATAGAAAAGAGACAGAAATGCTTGGGAAGTTCCGGGGAAAAGATGATGTCTCTCTTGGTGACCTTTTCTCCCTGGAAATTACAGTACATTCCCTGGGAGGATCACTTGCCATGCTATACATGATCACTGCACAGACAGGCAGGAACAGAAAATAGAGGCTGTAGTGAAAAGAATCTCACCTGATGTGTGAGTTCGCTAACAAGGCAAATCTCAGGATACTTATAATGAAAATCGTCTGTAAACACTCCTACGTGGTGGGTAGGTCTGCAAAGGTTACTTTGCACTGCTCAGAAAGGTGTTTGTTTGCTGTTCTCAGATTTGGATGAGCAGGAATACAGTGCAGCGCCGCTGAGAAAATGGAAAGGTAACAGAACCCAAAATCTGCCAGGGCCAAGATTTTTGCAAGTCGCCTTTTTTTTTTTTTCTTTTTTTTTGTCAGGTTAGGTCTCCTAAATAGCATGACTTTGTAACGTGCAGAACGCTTGTAGTCCTAAATTAAAATAATATAAAATTTAAGTGTGGAAAGGGTGATTGCTATTCTGACATTACATGGTGCTGCGGCTGTATTCACAGATACTCAAACTGGGTGCACTGGCCAGTATATCACCATCCCTGGAGGTGTTTAAAAAAAGGGTAGATGTAGTACTTAGGGACATGGTTTAGAGGTGGTTTTGTCAGGGGAGGTTGATGGTTGGACTTGATGATCTTAAAGGTCCCTTCCAAGCTTAGCAGTTCTATATTGTATGTGGATGTTTGCCAGCGCTGTTTCAGCATGGATCTATACTATTCCTCCTTCATATAGATGACTGAGTTAAGCTGAGGAAGTGCGGGTTAGATGAGGTGACAGTGAGGTGGATTGAGAGCTGGCTGTTGTGACAGGACCCAGAGGGTTGTGATCAGTGGCACAGAGTCTAGCTGGAGGCCTGTAACCAGTGGTGTCCCCCAGGGGTCGATACTTGGTCCAATTTTGTTTAATATATTCATTAATGACCTGGATGAGGGGACAGAGTGTATCCTCAGCAAGTTCGCTGATGATACCAAACTGGGAGGGGTGGCTGACTCTCCAGAGGGCCGCGCTGCCATCCAGCTTTTGAGAAGGATTTGGGGGTCCTGGTAGATAGTAAATTGTCAATGAGCCAGCAGTGTGCCCTTGCTGCTAAAAAGGCCAATGGAATCCTGGGCTGCATAGGGAAGAGTGTGTCCAGTAGGTCGAGGGAGGTCATTCTCCCCCTCTGCTCGGCACTGGTGAGGCCACAACTGGAATACTGTGTCCAGTTTTGGGCTCCCCAGTTCAAGAGGGACAGGGAGCTGCTGGAGAGAGTCCAGTGAAGGGCAACCAAGATGATTGAGGGATTGGAGCATCTCCCTTATGAGGAAAGGCTGAGACAGCTGGGACTCTTTAGCCTGGAGAAAAGAAGGCTGAGGGGAGACCTTATTACTGCTTACAAATATCTAAAGGGTGTGTTGAAGGAGGATGGAGCCAGACTCTTCTCGGTGGTTCCCAGTGACAGGACGAGGGGCAGTGGGTGCAAGTTGGAACACAGGAAGTTCCGTTCTAACACACGGAAAAACTTCTTTACAGTTAGGGTGACAGAGCAGTGGAACAGGCTGCCCAGGGAGGTTGTGGAGTCTCCTTCTCTGGAGATTTTCAAAACCCACCTGGATGCAGTCCTGAGTAATGTGCTCTAGGCAATCCTGCTTTAGCAGGGGAGTTGGACTAGATGATCTCTAGAGGTCCCTTCCAACTCTGAAAATTCTGTGATTCTGTGATTCCGTGACTGTGTCTGTTTTACCTCAAACCAGGACAGAGTGATATTCTGGCAGGCTGGCAGTACATATGACAGCACAGTCTATGGATTTATATGGACTGTAGAGCCTCTTAGTGCTGTAGTTGTGTTTGGAGCATGTTGTGTGCTCCAGGAGTTTTGCAAGCCGAAATAAAATAATAAAAAAAAAAAAAGAGAGAGCAATCTGTGGTGGCTTGGCCTGCTAAGAATGGTGAACCTGGAAGCAATTACAGACAATCAACAGCTGAGTCTGCTAGTGCTTCGGCACCTCCGGTGCTGTGGGAAAGGCTTCATAAAGGACATAATTATATTTGTGTGATCTGGGTGAATGGAAAATACATGCAGCTGAACATGCAACCCATGCATCCATTGCTCTGAGTTGGGTGACATGTTTGGATTGCAGAAAGTTATGCGTCTGCTCATGTGTGTAGCGTTGCATTGATTATTTGGGACTTCTCTGAAGCTTCATCTGTGCTGGTGAAGTCGGCCAGTACCTACATTGACAATTTTCAGGTAAAGAAATGAGAACATAGAATTGCAGAAATGTTATTTGGATGGGACCCTGGAGACCACCCCACTCAAAGCAGGACTACCACCAATGGTATACCATTAGGTCAGCTGTGCCTTTATCCAGCCAAGTTGTGAAAAGCCTCCAATGGAAGACCTACCACCACCTCTCTGGAGCACCTGATGGAGAAATTTTCCTAATAGCCAGCCTGAACCTCCCCAGTGTGTGGTCGCTGCCCCTTGTTATGTCCTCTGGCACCACCAAGAAGAGTTTGGCTCTGTCATCTTTGTACCTGCCCTTCAGGAAGTCATAGGCTGTTGTTCCATCACCTTTTCAGCTCCTCTTCAGTCCACAAAACAAGCCCAGCTCCCTCGACCTCTCTCACATTGCTCCTGTGCTCCAGACCGTGGACCATGGTGGCAGCCCTTATCTGGACCTGTCCAGTTTTTCCACATCCGCCTTGAAGCAGGGGTCCCAAAAGAGGATGCTGTACTCCATCTGCAGGCCTACCAATGCCATGCAGATGTCCAGCTCAATCTGCTGGCCACCCTCCACCCAGCACTGCTGAACATGCAATTTGCAGTTATTTGCAATGAGATTATAGTGTAGTCTCATATTCCTCTTGTCACCCACCGTAGCCCCCAAATCCGTTTTTTTTTCAGCAGAGCTGTTGCTTTCCAGCTTGGGGTTATTCTGTCCCAGCCACAGAACTTTTCACGTCTCCATGTTGAACTTTATGGGATTTCTGCTGGCACAGTCCATGGCTTTTCAAGGTCTGTTTAGTGATGCTCTACCATTCGGTTTGTCAGCCACTCCCTTAGCTTAGTAGCATCCACCACAGATTTCTTTGAGGATGATGCATTTACAGATTTGTATTCTGCCTCCTCATTCAGGTCTTTGATGAAAACAAGGAACGATACTGGCACCAGTATCCACCCCTGGGGCACTTTGCTTGTTCCTAGGTACCAAATGGGCATCAAGATGTTGATTGCTGCCCTTTGAGCCATGTGGTCCACTCGATTTTCAAATCACCTGACGGTAAAACAGGCATTGGACCATCCAACAGACATTCGGCCCAGACTTCCTCAGCTCCCAAATGCAGGTGTCATGAAGCAGTCTGCCACTCACTCAAGGCTCCTTATCATTTCAGCTTGCCTTCTGATACATGGGACGAGATGCAGAAAGAGACTGATGTTGATGCTGTGGTAAGGGTATGTCGTTCTTGGGGCTCTTGTAATTTTTCACATTTTTCACAGTATACCGGTGACACAGGAACATAGCCCCAGGAACTACCAGCTCTTTCCATTTCTTACAGCCCCCAGTAGTGCCTCAGTCCTTATCTTCGTGACACAACGTGCCTTGATCTCGCAGGGACACAGAAAATTTCTCTTCTTCTTGACTTTCTTGATTTTGCACACCCACCTTTGCTTTTCTTAAGCCTCACATATCCATCTTCATTAATTTCTTTTCTATCCAGATGTTTTTTCCTGAATGGTGCCCACCTCTGCCGGCAGGCCAGCCCTGGCCCTCTCTCTGTCACTAGCACGGAACATTAGTGCTGGAGGTCCCAGGCAAGAGCAGCTCCTGTGGGTGGGGAAGCGCCCGTGGGAGGGCATGGCCATGGCCCACTGCCCTCTCTCCTGCTCTTTGCTCCCTCACTGAGCCAAATAACGAAGCATTTGTTCCTGGCAACCAGATGGGGATGAATTGGCAAGGAGCCCGGATTCCTTATAACTTAATCTCTGTCTACTCAGCTGTAAGTAAGGAGAGTTTTATCTCAAAAGAACATGATTCCTTTGGCTTTGCCACCAAATATTTGCTCTCTGACATCTTTTTTTTTTTTTTTTCTCGTACTCTTATCCCAAGAGAAGACCAACAGAAGGAATGGAGAGTTAGATTTCCAGCTACCGAGAAAAATTATCTGTGGGCAAGGGAGAATGGATGAGAGGCCATTCACTAAAAGGCAGATTGCTTCTGGTGAGGATATCATGCCACTTACAAGCTTTTATCTCTCTATAAAATGCTGTGCTGCCTCAAGTATTGTAATAGAAGGAATTGAAGGCATAGGGAATTGTGGTCTTCCATTTACTCCAAGGAAATTGCGCCGAGACAGATGAGCTGAGGAATTCCTGTAAAGAGGTTACAAAGCCTCATGGTAGGCTGCTCCTCCAAGGAGCTTTGGAGACTATCTAGAATTTTTGCTGCATTGGAAAGCCTATTTTGTTGAAAATGGACAAAAATCGAATTAGACAATAAGCTGACATCATATTTCAACATGCAAGAGGTCACAACCATATTCCTTTACCTAGAATATGGCAACAAACCTTTAAACCTCCATAACCTTTTTCTTTGTCAGACAAAGTGCAAATGTGCATTTAATTTTTCTCCCTTGGCCGTCTTTTTCAGTTCTTATGGAACTGGGAAAAGAGATGGACACGTGTAACTCCTGCAGAAGCTACAGCTGGGATGTAGCCTGAAATCCACACAGGGGCACGAGGTGCCTTCCCCCTTCTCCACTTGCCCACTATTTTGAATAAATTGCTGAGCAAAAGGGCAAGTGTTGGCTGGCAGTGAGCAGTTGGCAGGTGTGGAGATACTACTACCTGGCATCAAGCCGAGGCTGAAGTCAGGGACACAGACTATGAACATATCAGATATTCCTGATACGTCCTGAAAGCTTCCCAGCCCCCCAGCAAAGGCAATACTTTCCATTTTACCTCCCTGGTAAGATTAAATCCTCCCTGCTGGAACTGGGGAGCTCCCGATGGACCCATCCTGGGTAATGATTGGGAACAACTCCTGCAAAAGCAGCCAGGCTTTGAACTCCTGAGTTTTACCCGTGTCAGCCATGCCAAGAGCCTGGTTTATCCGAACATCCAGACAGGAGTGATATCATCCGGTCAGGAGTTGGCGCAGGGAAGGAGTGGAAGGCTGCACCGGGCAGGGTGGGCTGGCAGGAGGACGGGAGGAGCTGGTTCCGTTCCTGGGGCTGCGTGCTTCTCCTCTGCACGTGGTAGCAACCTGCAACGTCAATTATCCATCTGCCCCAGGGCTGAGAGCAGAGGGCACCTGACGTGGCACTGGCAAAGTGAAGGATCTGGCGCAGAAAACCAGTGCTGCAGGTAGGCAGGCAGCAAAGAGCCGACTGCCGACCGCAGCGGGCACGTACCATCTCTCGCTAGTCCTAGCTGGGGCTATATTTAGGCTGTTCAGTTAATGAGTAAAAGATATATGAGAAAATAGCTGCTATTTCTGTGTGCGTAGTGACGGCACTTGGTGGCACTTGGGAGGACAAGAAGCCATGCCTAAGGCTACCCTCAAAACAGCTGGTGAGCGTGGGCGCCCCGAGCGCCGTGCCGTGCCGCTTTCCCGCTCCCGCGCTGCTCTCCGTGGCCTCGGCAGCCCCGACAGAAAGCGGAGGCTGCTCCGGCCGGTGAGGTGTCCCTCCGGCTTCAGCCGCGGCGGTGCCTGCTCTGCTCAGAGCAGCCATGCATGTCCGCCCCGTGCCACCAAACAAAAGGCTGCCAACCTGCTCCGGACCTCGGGCCGGGCCCCAGAGCTTGGCCGCTGAACTCTCCCTTGCTGCCTGTTGATAAGCTTTGGTGCTCTGCAATTCCCCTTTCCAATTACCGACCCTGCTCCCCGTGCTGGCTGTGCCCGGTGTCGGCGTGGCCGTGGGGCTCAGGGAGGGACGAGATGGGAGAAGCGGTGGGGCAGAGCAGGGATGTCAGTCAGAGGGCATCATCTCACAGCTGCCTTTTGCAGAAGTCCGTGGAGGTGCCTGCACAGCTAAGGATGGAGTCGTCTGGATGAAGTGTGGCCCTTGTGTGAGTTACATGTAGGAAAAAACTTTTTAAGTATTAAGACAGGGAGTTGGCGAGTATGCAGGTGAGGGATGTTGAGGCACGTCCATCACTGGAGGCCAGGGGAGAGAAATATCTTTCTGAAATGTCTTGGGTATAATTGACTGGTTTGGGGCATGGAAACGGGGACACTGAGCCCTGCTACCCTTTTTTCTTTGCCTGTATTGCTAAAAGAAGCCTTGAGGGCATCGTCCATATAGATCTAAAGATACAGCGGTTAAATGCCAACACCACTATTGAAGGTCCTGTGGGCTTGATGCTTTCTCTTATCGTAGGCACATTCCCATTTCTATAACATCCACCTGAAGTTATCTGAAGCTCCAGAACTGACCTCCTGTGACTCTGAGTCAACAAGCAGTGGTCCTGCAGTCATCGACCAGCTGCCGGCTCACTTCGTGGTGGTACCGGCACGAGGCAGGGCACCCAGTAGGGTGTCTGGTGGAAATCCTGGCTGGCATAAGTCTGGTGCCCTCCTCTCGCCACCTCCTGATGAGGGCAGAGCACCAGCGAGTGCCAGGCATCCCTGTGGTACATTTTGTACCCAAGGATGCTTTACAAGTAGGACAAATTATGGCAGAGCTCGTGCAGCCAGTTATCACGAGGGATGGATGTATGAGCAACCTGAGGACTGCAGAGGGCAAAAGTGGGGAGCTAGCATCTTCACTTCCCCCCTTCCCTAAATTCCCCCTTCCTGGGAGCTGGGCTCCTAACCCAGGCTGCCACCAAGATTTTATTGGTGTGAGACTGGAATCCGGCTCGGACTGCCACTGCAGGGACTGCGCTCCGCAATTAGCTCAGAAAAGAGGTCTCCTGAGGGACAAAGGGTTTCTCACCACGAGGAAGAGCTCTTTATTAAAGTGTCAGCTCAAAAGCAAATCTTATCTGAGTTGAGAACAAAGAGGCTGCTGGCTGGGTTACGATTTTTAATATTTTAAAGAGCTCCCTTTCTGAAAATACTTTTTTTTTTTTTTTTTTTTTAAATAAAAAGATCAGAATGAATGTGAGGAAATCGTGAAGATCCAGTCTCAGCCTTGAAAGGAAAGAGGTAACAAGCACGGCCCGGCAACTATCCTAAAACCCCTGTGGCAAGCAATAATCTTGAAAAAGCCAGTGCAAGCTATGTTTTCAATTTATAAATTAAATGTATTTAAA
This sequence comes from Charadrius vociferus, assembly GCF_000708025.1. Classification (NCBI taxonomy): domain Eukaryota; kingdom Metazoa; phylum Chordata; class Aves; order Charadriiformes; family Charadriidae; genus Charadrius; species Charadrius vociferus. The sequence continues at coordinate 2,584,404 of NW_009646761.1, read as the reverse complement.
ATTTATGAACTTTGACTGCACGAGTAACTACTTCATTAGACTTTAAGGCTGCATGTTTCCTTGGCTTTTTTCACGATAAAGTAAAACACATTTCTAATAAACATGGAAAGAGATTCCAAGGTAGAGTCACCACTTTTATGTAAAGGACCCTCCAGACCCATTAAAAATGTTTACCACCTAAATAAAGCAAGCACATTGTAATTCTTGAACTCATAAAGTTCGTAATATATAGAGAATATTAGCCTACTCTTACATGTACACCGCTTGGTATAGTTGAACGACATACAGTAAGGGGGTTACTATAAGGAAATTAGCATATAAAACTGTGTTTTGGTATGTCTTAGACTGAAACATGAACTCGAGGAACAAGAGGACATAAGTCGAGCGCTGCTCTGATTTACTGAATAAGCATGGCTAATTATATGCAGACCTGGAGGAGAGGGCTCTCTGGTGCTTTGACACCCAAGCTTTAGCTGTAACTGAAACTGCCCTGTTTCTCCTCGTTTATATCAACTGTTTAGTCCCCTTTGACAGCCAGCGGTGGGGACGTGGGTGGAAACACAGTGGTGCCCGCACCATGCGTTAGCCCACAAAATGAGGCTGTGGCTGAAAGATGGGGCATCGTGCACTTCCCCTTCTCCTGCCCAGCACTGGAGTACAGCGTCCTCTTTTGGGACCTCTGCTTCAAGGACGAGGTGGAAAAATGGGAGAGGGTTGCCACCATGGTCCAGGGCCTAGAGTGTAGGTATGGTGTGAGAGATGTGGAGGCCGCTGGCCTTGTTCCACCCCATGAAGTGATGCCCAAAGGAGGATCAAACAGCAACCTGCAGCTGTCTAGAGAGCAGGTTACAAAGATGACAGAACCAAGCTGTTCTTGGCAGTGCTAGTGGATGTAACAAGGGGGGACAACCGCACATGGCGGATGCGGAGGTTCAGGCTGGCCATCAGGAAAACCTTCCCCATAAGATGCTCCAGAGAGGTGATGGTGGTTCCCCTTTGGAGGCTTTTTATGACTTGGCTAGATAAAGGCTGACTTAGTGGTATAATGTTGGTGGTAGTTCTGCTTTGACGGGAGATTGGACTAGGTCACCTCCAGCAGTCCCATGCAACCAACATTTCTGTGATTCTGTGGTCCTTTTCCCCAGAGCAAGGGAGAAGCACGTCCCAAACCATCAGTCAGCTCACGCGGTCAGAGAGAGAGAGCAAGTCTGCCAGATCCGGGTTCCTGAGGGCTGGTCCCAGCTGTGCTCTTACTCATGAGTGTGCATTAGGCTATGCCGGGGTTCAGAAACAAGTTTGCAACAAAACCTGTCAGCCTTAGCTAGTCAGTGTCTTAAAGGAAGCTGGCAGAGCCAAATGCCTTGTTGGCTTGACCGGAGGGTGTTTTTCACTAGGATGAAACAAAAATAGGACTGTCATGTGTGTGACCGCTTACATGCTGCTGGATGGCATGGTGCAGGTGAGGCTGAGGTCCATCTCCCCAGCTCAGTGCAGCAGAAGGTCCCTTCTAGGCAAGCCTGAGGGAGCTGCAAGAGTCTTTGGTCTTCAAAACTCATCTTCCAGCAAGATGTCACCTTATTTTCAAGTCCAGTGGTCACAAATGGCTCGTCAACTTTTACTCTGCCTTAGCAAAGCTGTCTGTTGGAGAACAATCTCCACTTTGTTCTTTATGTGTGTATGTATAATTTGCATTTGGTTATTCTCCTGCATTGGAATTAGTCACATGAAAATCATAGGATTAGCTTTTTCTTGTGAAAATTCTCCTCTGAAGAAACCCTTTCCTGGCTGTCCTCAGAAAACCACCCCAGCCTTTCCACGGTCTCAAAACTGACACAGCCAGTCCTCTCCCTACTTTGCAGCTCCTTTCCTTCTTGGCCACAGAGGTGCTCAGAATAACACCGGAAATCTCACTTCACAGTTGCTTGCATGACGGCAAGCAACAGAAACCTCCCAAAAGAACATTTTTTCCCAAGCCAACTTTTGCACGTTTGCAAAAAGGATGGGGCTGCAGAGCCAACAGACCTGCTCCATCTCTGATTTCTTTGATACTAAGACCATATGGGCCACCGAGCTGGTCCCCGCTCCCTGGAGCTTTTGTTTGTGGATATTGCATGTTCCTTTAAAAAAAACCCCAAAAAACAAAACCCCCATGAGTTCACTAAGTGAAACAAGCAGGTCAGGTAGTGCTGCATATGTTGCTAGTAAAATTGTAATCGTGAAAGTTGGCAAGAGCCAAGCAGCCTTTGTATTAATTCTCTGGAGCTTCAGGTAGAGCCTAATGTAATTACTTGCTCTACTTTGTAGCATTTTAAGAGAAAAGTGTGTGTTTTAAAACGTTATATTTCCAAATAAAACAGTCAGGTCTGGAGCAGACAAAGTGCCCAATTCTGGTGCCTCTGAAGTCAATAGCAAAATTCCTGTTGACTTAAATCAGAGCAGGATTATGTCCCAAATCTAAGAAACAACAGCAAACGGAGCTGTGCTCTTTTTAAATTCATTGTCCAGGCTACCAGATTGTAACTAGTATTGCTCTCTGATTCAGGTTTCCCTACTTTTTTCTCCACCTGAAACTCCAGATGGTTCGTCTTTCCTCAGCTCCACTGTCTGGGTCTCAATATTGGAGTTGACTTTATTTTTTATGTGAAGACACCTGCTTTGCAGACATCTAAGTGTAGGTGGGTGAATCCAGCGATCTTGGACCCCACCCACACAAACACAATGCTTTCACTCAAGAAACATTCATGTTGTACTTTTATATTTCAAAATATCCACAGTATGTCAAAATGTCATAAATTTACTTTTCCTGTATAGACTCAAAAGTCCTAAATGCTGAGGCTGTTTTGGTCTCTGCAAGTAGAAGAATTTAAAGTATTTGGGTAATTTCTGGGAGTAGCTTTTGTTTCTTTCTGATGGTTTATTTTTGCCATCGATTAGGGCGTTAACTAAGATTAATTTCCTTCTTAAAGGCAAGTGTGTGATCCTTAAAACCTTTAATTAATTGAATTCTATCAATCAGTGTTGTTTGCTAACTCTTATCAAAAGCCAGGCAAGGCTGGAATAGATCTTACTGGCAGCCCTTTCCCAACATGCCATTGATAATATTAGGAAAGCCTGACCATTTGATCCCCAAATTAAAAAAGAATATGGATCTGATTGCTTTTATTTCTTGGATTTGGTATGTAATCTATAGAGACAGCACTTAAAGGAACTCCTTGGTAATTTGGATGTCCAGAATCACCTCACTATACATATTTTCTCTAACCAGCTTATCATTTCCATGTTTCTTGAGAGTAGCTGCTTTCTGGCTAAAATGAGTCTTCCCGATTTCCATTTAACACCTGAGTAACAAAAATGAGGATCTGGGCCATCTTCTCGTCTCTGCCTTGCTGCGATCTCGCCACACTGGTTGTCAACAGAGCAGTCAGAAGTGATACAAAGCTGAAACGCATCTAAATCCTTGCTTGTTCCTTAAGAAGTAGTCACCAGACCTCCCTCTATATCAAATGGTACGTGAAGGAGCCTGCGATGGCCATCTGGTGTGGGACAGAGCCTTGTATCGCTTTGCAGTTCACCTTCTCCTATGGCTCCTACGAGCATAGAAGCCTTTTCCAGCACCTTGGCTCGCCCTGTTATTTCTGTTCAAGTGTTTATGGTCTCTAATCAGCACCTAACTTGCCTCTACTGGAGTTTGTCCCATACTTACAGTGGGTTTTTCATTCAGGCTTCTCCTGGCCTGCTTTCAATCACTGGGGTCACGTGCCGTCGGAGGGAGATGAAAAGCAGATTTTATTAAATGGACATAAAACACAGTAAAGTTGCACTGGCTTTTGATAATTTCACTCCGATGAACCACAGTGTTTATTATTGAGGTTTTCTTATTGATTCTCTGCAGCCTCTGTAGGAGATTTCCGTACAAGGGGAGGAAAGCGTGGTCACAGAATTACAGAATGGTCAGGGTCGGAAGGGACCTTTGGAGATCATCTAGTCCAACCCCCCAGCCACAGCAGGGTCACCTATAGCAGGTTGCACAGGACAGCGTCCAGGTGGGTTTGGAATGTCTCCAGAGTCAGAGACTCCACCAACTCTCTGAGCAGCTTCTTCCAGTGCTCTGCCACCCTCAAAGTAAAGAAGTTCCTCCTCATGTTTAGATGGAACTTCCTATGTTCAAGTTTGTGCCCGTTACCTCTTGTCCTATCACTGGGCACCACTGAAAAAAGACTGTTTCCATCCCCCTGGCACCCTCCCTTTGAGTATCTGTAAGCATTGATAAGATCCCCCTCAGTCTTGTTTTCTCCAGACTAAAAAGACCCAAGTCCCTCAGCCTTTCCTTGTAAGAAAGATGCTCCAGTCCCCTTATCATCTCAGTAGCCCTTTGCTGGACCCTCTCCAGCAGTTCCCTGTCCTTCTTGAACTGGGAAGCCTAGAACTGGACACTGGCCCCGCTCTTGAGGTAGTACCCTCTCCAGTGAGACTAGTGGGACCTTCACCTCCCTTGGCTTTATGTTCCCCATCTGCCAAGAAGATGTCCTCTGCGCCTTGGGAAAGGTGTCAGTGTTGACTCTGGTTGTGATGTCTGGGGCTCCCCCACACCATGTGGGGCCTAACGCCAGATAACAACTTTAAATGCCATATCACCCATGGGTGTCCTCCAGAGATCAGGGTCCTGCTGTCCTCGGGGTGTTGTGCTTCCTCCTGTTGGCAACTTTCCTCCCTCCTCCTCCCAGCCCCTACAACCTGACCTTGTGTAACGAGGACTATCTCTGACAAGAAATTAAACCGGAGCACGTCAGCAGCGCCTTTTTGTTTACCAGGAAGCAATATTCACTCCCTCACCTCCTGCCACGGCCCAGGAGGTGCTGAGCAGCTGGATGGCTGCAGAGGTGCCTGGGGCCGCCTGTGCAAACACAGGCTGTCACGATGTGCCCACAAAGCTCGTGAACACGCAGATAATGCTTTGGGGGACACGGAGACACCTGCTGGCCCCCAGGGTTCAGACTGGGAGAACGGTGGGACCTAAAGGTCCAGAAATACCCTGTACAGAGGCATCCTCCTGGCCAAGCCTGCTGCGCTGCCCGGCCCTGGACCTTCTTCTCCATCTCCTCCTGTAAGCCCTGGCAGCTGAGAGAGTGGCTGGAAACCAGAAAGCTCGGTGACTACCTGGTCCTGCAGGTGCATTAAACTTTCCCTGGTGAAAGCGAGACTCATTTGTGAAATAAAACAGTCAGGGCCTTTGATGTCTGATAAATGCTTCAGAGGGGAAGGATTTGCCTGTCCTGAACCAGCCCACCAGCGTTATGGTGTCAACATGGGGTGACAGCATTGAGGCAAAGCAGTGCTGCCAAGCATTTTCAGCACAAAACCCCCACATTTTTTCCATTTTTCTATAGGCAATTTCACAGGAAGAGCTCCTGAGGGCGACCTCCTCACAGCCCCGCAGCAGCTCGTTTTCATGGGGAAAGGTGTTTCAGGTGCCAGCCTTGGCCACGCCACGCCGACCGGGTTTTGCTCCCTGGCACCATACACCCATTGCCTTCCACCAGCCAAAAACCCACACCCCCCGTCCTCCTCACCGTGTGGCATTCCCCAGTCTGATGCGGGGCTTTAGGTCCAGGTCCGCCCCAAAAAGCGGCGTCACGAGAGCAGCAGCTCAGCAGAGGGTGCCGGCGTGGAAAGCGAGAGTGGGTTTGCTCGATGTCGGTGGTGATCGCTACCGGCATTTCCGCCAGCTAAATATGGGGGTAGCCACTAAAAACAAATCCTGTTCTCGGTTTCACCACTGAAATCGAGGGTATTTTGTCTGGGAGCGATAGCTGCCGGCATCGGCTCTGAATAATTTCACTCTAACAACAAGTGAAGATGTGCGATAGTCCGAGGTTTGAGAGCATGAGAGTTAGCCCAAGGTTTTTTTTCTCAGTTTTGCTTTGAGGTAAGCGGGCGATTCAAAGCGAAACCTGGCTAAAACCATGATGGTTACTTACTTTTAAATTTTACCCTACGCAAAACTGTTTGAGGCATGTAAATGAGAGCCTTCCATCCCCAAAGAGGCTGAGGCCTGAACTTCGGGTATGAGTGAAAGCATCCAACGAAGGAGATGGGGGAAGCTCTGGGAGAAAGATAAACAACTGCCTGATTGTAAGTATTTCCCTTGGGAAAATTTAGCAACTCTCTTACTTACTCATCTGTCGTGGTTTAACCCCAGCCGGCAACTAGAACCATGCAGCTGGTCTGGCTGGGGTTAAACCATGACAACATCCTTAGTTGGTGCACAGTAAGGAGCAAAGATTTAAAAGCAAAGATTTTGATGCGGTGGTTCCTGTAAAGTCCCACCATGTCCAAGACCTCATTTCTGCCTCCCCCTTTGCTGTCGAGTGGAGGTAAGGAAATACGAAGATGCGTTTGATGGAGGTGTCAGGGTGGGGGACACTTGGCACTGAAGCTTTAGGGAAAAAAATCAGCTTCCAAGAGCTGTGGCAGGGAAGGTTTTGCATAGGACGCTGTGGAAGGTGTCCTTCAAAAGCCACCTTGAGTTTCAAAAGTACCAAAAAACAGCCTGTTTTCCATCTGAATGCTTTTAAATTCTCTAAGTAAGTAAGTAGAATTAGATTTTATTAAAATATTTGATTATTATACTAACGACTAATAGTATATTGAGTACAGCAAAGTGACGCAACAAGTCCTCCTGCTCAAAGCACAAACCTTTGATTATTTTTTTTTTCCCCTCCCTCCTTTATGTTCAGAAGTTATTTTAACACCGTCCTCCTCAATAAACCTTTCCTGGAGCGTTTCCAAAGGGTGGACATAGGGGCTTACCTCTAGTCCCAGCCCTGGCAGGTTCCCCCGCTGCCCGTGTTTCCTCTGCCGGTGTCGGTGTCGCCGCTGCCGGTACCTCGTTGAGACGGTGACCTCTAGTGGCACCGGGCAGCCGGCTCTCCCCACCGAGCCGCTCCGTTTCCAGGCACGAACCCCAAAAGCTGTCGGTGGCAGCTGCCGTTCGCCTCTGCGGGTTCAGAAAACAAGCATCGAAGGAAGATGATGGGCTCCGGGGTCTCGACTTTTCACACCTGGGTGCGCAGACACAAGTTACCTGTAGTTTGTGATAGGTGTTTTGTGCGTGTATTTTTTCCCCTATCTTTCCGATTTTAAAAAATCTAATTCTTTGAGTGAGTGGCAATTAATGCGATACTTAATCACTGCTAGTGCTTAATCCCAAGCTGACATCTCTCGTGCGTATGGGACGGTAAGCCTGCTTCCAAAGGATGCTGAGGAGCAGCAGATTTCACCTCTAGGTATCCTAAAAATAACATCTGAGGATTGAAATGTATTTTTGCTGTCTCTGCCTCTTCCTAATTCCTGGCTGCAAATAAACATTTCTTTGGCATCCCTGACTATGAAGAGGACGTGGGTTGGGGCCCAGCTCCCCTGTCCCCCTCTGTGCCCCATCCCTGCTCCAGATGGGCTTAGAAGGAGAAGGAAGTCATCTCCTTCTCCTACACTTCTACCCGCTTCCTTCCAGCACCCCACTGGCCCTCTCACACAAGACCTGATCCCTGGGCAAAAACAAGTCCTTTGGCCAACATGGGCTGATGTACTTGGCCTCATCAGCCCATCTCCTGTATGGGCATCCTCGGGTGTGGAGCCATCCCTGGTGTGTACCAGCCCCATGTGCCCCATCCCATCAACATCTTCCCCACAGGGCAAGGAGGCCTCCTGCTGCCTGGGACAGCTCTCTGTTACCTCAGCAGCCCCTGTGGTCCAAGGGTCAATGGCTGCTGCCTGGAGAAGTGCTTCAGCTGGCCTTCACCACGCTTGATCTGCGCCAAGCAGGGCCACACCAACTTGTTTCAAACCCACAGGTGATGTAGGATGGCCTTTTTTTCCCCCTTACAAAAATTGCTTTTCTTCCCTTAAATGTTTTTTTTTTTTTCCACTAGCTCCTCATCCCTCCTTGCCTACGCAGGGCAAGCTCTGTCACGGGCCTTGTAGAAGGCTTTGCAATTGGTGTGCAGCAGATCATCCAGAGATGAGAGCAACCACTTCCTCCCTCCCTCCACCACCCCTGTGAATCTGCACCAGGACCTGTTGACAGCTCTACGCCACCCTCCTCAGCTCAAGCCTAGAGAAATGCCCGCCGTCAGAAACGCAAAAGTCGCTCAACACTTCTCTGCTGCACATTGCATGCACTGGTGTCACCTCAAGGTGTCTTTCCCCCCATAGACACTGGAGCATCTAATAATGGGACTAGCATCATTGTGGCTTTGGTAGGTCCGTGGTCCCTTCCCTCTCCTCCTGAAAGCCCTGGAGGTGCTAACATGCCACCCCAGCTGTGCCAGGGCTTGTCCCTGGCATCGCCCTGCTCAGGGCTGAGCTCCGAGGCCCCACAGATACCCTGCACCCTCAGGAGAGCAAAGAAAGTTCAACACTGTCTGCAAATGGGGGGTTGCACCTTGGCATGCTCCCTTCCTCCAGCAGGGATGTCTCACCCTGCTGTGGCATTGCCCTGTGCCACCCAGCTCTTCTCTGGCGAGCAGCACATCACACCAGGCAGCACAGAGGCACATTAGCAAATGTTTCCTTGGAGGAAACGATCTTTAAGCAAACTTTCAGATGCGTCTAAGGACATGGTTTGCCGCCTCTTGAGCTGGGTGGCTCGGGGGATGCCCATTTGACTCCCCCTGCAGACCAGGTCTCCGCTTGCCTTGTGGAGAATGTGATCTCTCTGCTCAGGGATATTTCGTTCCACAAAAGCCCACACCCCATGCATTAATTTGAATCTAATTAGCATTTGCTCAGTGGACATTACTCAAGGGCCCCAGTGCGGTACCTTTCTTTTACCTCTCAGACTGGTTTCTGATGAAAAACTGGGTCATCCAAGTGGTAAGTACATTTTCCCTGTTGAGCTTAGTACATTTTACAAGACCTTCTTCATGGAATCACAGAATGGTTGGGAGGGACCTTTGGCAACCCCCCTGCCAAATCAGGTTTGCGTAGAGCAGGTTGGACAGGAGCGCACGCAGACGAGGTTTGAATGTCTCCAGGGAAGGAGACTCCACAACCTCTCTGGGCAGCCTGTTCCAGTGCTCTGTCACCCTCAAAGTAAAGAAGTTTTTCCTCATGTTCAGATGGAATTTCCTGTGTTCCAGTTTGTTCCTGTTGCCCCTTGTCCTGTCGCTGGGCACTGCTGAAAAAAGTCTGGTCCCATCCTCTTGACACCCACCCTTTAGATATTTATAAGCATAGGTTAGATCCCTTCTCGGTCTTCTCTTCTCCAGGATAAAGAGACCCAGGTGTCTCAGCCTTTCCTCATCTTCTTTCCCAAGAGCCCCATGTGATGGTGCACAACCCCTTGGACCCAGCCAGCTGTGGGGACTGCACCCACATGTGTGCTCTACCTTGAAGAGTAGAATGAAGATGTTCACATCTCAAGAAGAAAACGTGTTCCTGAGCATAAAACCACCTTCACTCTCATCCTCACCCCAGTCTGCACCCACTTACAAACATTGATCTCATTATCAACACACATCACACCAAAAAAGGTGTTTATAGTTTTTTAACTCACAGATCAGCCATGCAAAACAAGTATTGGGAACAATGCCCATGAAGTAAGAACCATGCAAGCACTGAAATTAAGAATGATTTGGGTGCAGGAGCTTGACCCAGTGGCATGAAACCAGCAGGCGAATGCCCAGCCGTGTTGGTGGGCTGCCGAGGGTTTGCTGGGTCACCCGTGCATACAGAGCCTGGAAGCGAAACACAGCTCTGATGGGCGACACGTGGCGAGGTGGTGGGAGCTGGGTGGTGGGAAGCGGTGGGAGGCTCCTGCCGTGAGCCCTGGGCACCTTCGGGAGGGTGGTGGGACCAGCCACCCATGGGCATCCCACTGGTGGGGGTGGCTGGGGTGGCACAGCTGTGACTGGACCTTTTGTTCCCTGTTATAAGAAAGAGCTGAAGGCAGAAACTGCTTTTTCACAGCGAGAGGGATTCGGCCCGCCAGCCGTAGCCAGGCTATTAATTTGTGAACCAAGTGTGGGTGGGGAGACGGTGTAAATCCTTATCTACACCTTCTGAGGAGTATCAAAGTCTAGCTATTGAAACTACACTGTCTTCATTTCTAGTAAATACTAATTTTACTCTTCTTAGGAGCTGGCATTTAAATCAGATTAGGACAATGACTCTATTGTCCCACACTACTTGAATGCATTTTTTTAAAAAAACCCAAAACCCAATCTAATAAGGCCATGACAAACAAGCCATTTCATGTGAAATTGTGTATTTAGTAATCAATGGTCAAGGCCAACTGAAGTTATCAGATGACTACAACACTGGAGAGACGGGAAATTACTGGCCTCCCTCAAATTTCCCTCAGCTCTTGAAAAAAAAAAAAAACCCTTTGTTGCTTATCCTTTTAGAAATATTCTTCGTTATTCCCGTTTTCTATCAGCCAAGCTTTGACTCATTCTGACACTGACCATTTGCAACCAGAGCGACCACGTCTCCTCCCAAACAGGGACATTCACGTGGTTATAGGGAGCCGGCAATTAAAGACACATTTAGCAAGAGAGCTGAATTCCTGTTTGCTTGAGGGTCATCGGTGGTAGATGACGCGATACTCACGTGGGCTGTATCTGGTGGTACTAAAGGACCAGCAAGGTGCTGCAATAGCTGTGTAAGGATGGAGACCTGTTCCTGCATTTGAAAATGATTGTGAAGTTACTGGGATTTTAGACAACTTCGAAGTCAGACTTTGATCAGGGGGGTGCGAAGAACAGAAACGCTTCTCTCTGACTGCACGTTTCGAGATTACACATTTTAACAGCTCTGAACTGCTTGGGTTGCTGCAGACAATTAACACTGGCAGAGAGCCAAACCAAAAAAAAAAAAAAAAAAAAAATCAGAAACTCGCTTCCACAACACGTTAAGCCGCATGGTATTTTGTCGCAAGCAAAATACTCACTGAATAACAAATTCATGATTTTAACAGCTTCTAAAAGTTTCCAGCAAGGCTCACAGGCAACTTTTAAGATGCCTGGCTCCGTGATGCTAAACCGTACAACTGCAGTGTGTGTGAGGAAGTAATCCAGACCACCTCTT
>NW_009646761.1:2564087-2573276 GCF_000708025.1 Charadrius vociferus | reverse complement strand
CAATGTGTGTGAGGAAGTAATCCATACCACCTATTCCCCTGCCTCCGATCCCTATCGACGAGATGCAAATCGTTCCTCCGTGTCTCATGGCAGAGGTGAAATCTGTGCGGGTGGTGGGGTGGCGAGCAGCAGGTAGGTTCGGCAGCAGACGGAGGGGGAATCGTCCCTGCCTCCGCGAGTCACCGCGTCGCAAGTGCTGGCGCTTCCCACTTGGGCAGAGCCTTCACAGCAAGAAGGGAGCAAAAGCCATGGCCAGTCCTCTCACGGGGGGTGTTAAAAGCTGATTGTCATCCCCCCCCTCCCCCCCTCCCCCACCCCGTTGGCCTGGCTAAACTGTGGCTCACGGCTTTTTGGGGTGGCTGAATGTGATGTTGAGCAGGCTCGATGGGTATGGAGGGGTTTTGTTGTTTCTTGGAAGGGTCTTCCCTTATGATAACATCTGATTCTGCTTTAAAAAAAAAAAAAAAGCTTCACTTTGAGGTCAATTTTCTCTATCTGCCATGTACATAGAAAACTCCCCCAAAGATGCAAAAGCTTGTACCATTTTTTTTCCCTAGTTTTTATGGGGTGCTCAGAAGTCTCTCCACTCACAATTACGCTGTCAGACCAAACCCTTCATGATCACAAATCATTTAAAGCATTAAGCATCAAACGTAGCTACATTAGAGCCCAGAGACTCAAGTGTTTTCAATAAGCGTTGGCAGCTAAAATGTTGCAGACTCCGTGAATATGTTAAAAGTGTGTGGAACCCCAGGAAGAAAAATTTCCACTGTGAAGAAATAATTTGGTAACTATGTTCCCAGGTGCGTAAGGGAGGAGATCAACCGCAGCTTGGACTCAGGAGACAAGAGTGGAGAACCAAAAGCATGTAATAAACACACTGAAATGATATTCAGCCAACAAACCCTGAAAACTATGGACATTTAAGGTGGTAAGGTTTAAGAGGCATCTGTCTGGTCTTACAAGTAAGACCTAAAAGGTAAAATTTGCTGACTGCAAAATAAATCCTTCAGTGTGATTTAGACATTTAAAGCATGACCAAAAATCAATCTGATTAAATGTTTGGGGTTTAAGTCTGGTTTAAGCAGAACATTTTGTTACATAGACACACACAGTCACAACACAGCCCTTACTGAGGGAAGCGGCAGGAATTGGTGGAGGGGGTTTGGTGAAGCAACCATCACCTTCCACAAGTGGACTTTGGGGGAGACACTCCACCAGGGAAGGGAGCTGCAGAGAGGTGCAGGGCCAGGCCTTACGCAGGACCTGCGCGGGGGTTCAGTACCATTTCTCTGGGGGAGGACGCTGAGAGCCTCACCAGAATTGCACCATGTGACTGAAGATGGTGGATTTGGCAGTCTTAGGTTTACAGTTGGACTCGATGATCTTAAAGGTCTTTTCCAACCTAAATGATTCTATGATTCCATGATTCTAAGAATATCTCCCTTCCCTGTCCACACTGACTTCCAAGTTTTTTGAGGGTACTATTCTCTAACAGCCAATTTTTCTTGCAGCCTTGAACAAAAACTTACTCGCATGAACATGGTCCTTCACAAGGAAACCACAAAGCATACTGGAGGATTCACCCTGAGATGTTGCTCTCTACTTATCGTTCAGCTCCAGACATGCCTGGTCTCTATTTCCAGTTTCCCAGCTTCTCCTGAAATCCTCTGATACATGGAGATATGTGTAGAGGCACGTACACACACATTTGTGTCCTGGGTGCTCAATTCTGGTTTTAAATGGCGATGTCCCTTTCATTCGCAACATGCATGGATGTCCCACGTCCATCGCATGGGATGCCCTGCTGCGTCACTTGGACAACGCATGGGTGTCCTATGTCCATCCCATGGGATGCCCTGCCGCATCCCCGGGAGAGCCCCTGGGTGCCGCGAGCTGGGGCTGAGCCTGGGCTGGCTGTGGGGTGGGAGCCGGGGGAGGTTTGGGAGCAGTGCGGGAGGCTGGGGTGGCAGCAGTCACTGTGGTCCCATGTCCCCAACGCTTTCTATTGCACAACATCTTTCGGGTCTGTCCAGCTTGGGCCAGCCAGGTACGGTTTGGGTTTGGGGCTGGTTTTGCTGAAAGACTACCTCGGGGTGAGCGCTGCCGTAAAATTCCACCAAAAAATGTCTTAATGATTACCAAAAGTAAAATTTAAAGGAGACGTTTGCTCTCATATGTGAAAAAATAATGCTGTGGTTTTGCAGAGAGGTGCCAGCCTCCCAGGGGAGCCAACCATGACAGAGGGATGTGCTTATGAGGATGTGGCCACCAGCTTTTTGCTCACTGCAGCGAATTCCTGCATCCTCTGGCCAAGCCCCGGGTCACCCCAAAATATCAGCTCAGTAGAAATGTTAGCGTTTGCCCCCAGTTCCCCGAGGATCTCATCCATATGCTGCTGTACAACAGTTGGATGCAGGACCAGTGGGGTCCTTGGGAGGACCTGTCACAGGCAGGACCTGAGGAGGGAGGAAGATGCTTGGCAGCCCCAGGAGGGCAGCCTGCCGTCGGTCGGACACGTATCCCAGCAGGAACCTGTGTGCACCCACACCTCTGCTTTCCCTTGCTGTCCAGGGAGCAGCTGTGCAGCAACTGGTCTGTGGTGCTCCTTGTGTCCTCAGAGAGCTGGTGCGTGTCACGGCAGAGCACAGAGCTCTGCGCCGTGGCCGTGCCAGTGGCCAGCACCAGCAAGCATCACGGCTCTCTGAGGTGCCACGTCTTCCTTCTCCTGCCCGCTCTCCTGCGCAGTATAAAAAGAAGACGGGAGTCATAAAAGTAACAATAAAAGCCCACGTTAAAGTTGCCTTCCTAGTCTTACAAATTAGGAGACGCCGACATTAAAACTGTACGGAGTCAGCCCGGGTCCTGTGCATCCACGGGCGCCATGTGCAGGGGTGTGCGACAGCCTTTCGCTGGGTGACCGCCCACTGCGTTCTCCACGAGACGGTGCTGCGCTCAGCGCCGTGTGGGCACCGCTCTGCGGGTGAATCACTGCCGCGGTGCGAACGGATTGCTCTCTGTGCTCTGCCCACACCAAGTCTAGGTGGCAATAGCCACAAAACCGACAGCTCGCTCTGACCGCCGCTGGTTCGTTATGGAAGGTTTTTTACTCCACAACCAGCTGGACCCACCTTCTCCCAAAAGCCACGGGATTCTGTAGGATCTGGGGCCGGGGTAGTGGAAACGGGCAGAAGTTCTGAGCGCTCAGGGTAGGTGCTACAGCCAGTTACAGCCGCGCTTTGAGCAAGCAACTACAAACTGCTCTGAAAAAAAACCCCACCAGATGCCAAGTCTCCATCTAGTCACTGTTCACCACTTCTCTGAGGTTTCCTTTCCCACAATAAAGCAGAGAGCACCCCACTTACTTGCACGCAAGCGCTGGATAGATAAATCAACAGAGGATGCTGAAGTGTTGAGGTGGCTTGAAAACTGGATGTATAGCCGGGTCCAGAGGGTGGTGATTAGCAGCACAAAGCCTAGTTGGAGGTCAGTAACTAGCGGTGTACGGCAGGGATCAATAGTGGGTCCGATCCTGTTCAACATCTTCATTAATGACCTGGATGATGGGGGCAGAGTGCGCCCTCGGCAAATTTACAGATGACACCAAACTGGCCACTGAGTGGCTGCTACACCAGAGGGTCATGCTGCCATGCAGAGGGACCTGGAGAGGCTGGAGAAATGGGCTGGCAGGAACCTCATCGAGTTCAACGAGGGGAAGTGCAAAATCCTGCACCTGGAGAGGAACAAGCCCAAGCAGCAGTACACGCTGAGGGCTGACCGGCTGGGAAGCAGCTTGGCAGAAAAGGACCTGGGGGTCCTGGTGGACACCAAGTTGAACATGCGGCAAAGAAAGCTAATAGTATCCTGGGCTGCATTAGGACGACTGTTGCCAGAAGGTTGAGGGAGGTGGTCCTTCTCCTCTGCTCAGCACTGGTGAGGCCACACCTGGAGGGCTGGGTCCAGTTCTGGGCTCTTCAGTACAAGAGAGACACGGACATACTGGAAAGAGTCCAGTGAAGGCCCACAAAGATGATAAAGGGACTGGAGTGTCTCCTATGAGGAGAAGCTGAGAGAGCTGGGGCTGTTCAGCCTGGAGAAGAGAAGGCTCAGGGGGATCTCATCAATGTATATAAATACCTGAAGGGAGGGTACAAAGAGGACAGAGTCAGGCTGTGCTCAGTGTTCCCAGTGACAGGACAGGAGGCAATGGGCACAACCTGAAACACAGGAGGTTCCCTCTGAACATCAGAAAACACTTTTTCACTGTGATGGTGACCGAGCACTGGCACAGGTTGCCCAGAAAGGTGGTAGAGCCTCCATCCTTGGCGATACTCAAAACCCATCTGGACATGGTCCTGGGCAACCAGCTCTAGGTGGCCCTGCTTGAGCGGGGGCGTTGGACTAGATGGCCTCCAGAGGTCCCTTCCAACCTCAACCGTTCTGTGTGTCTGTGAGGCATTGGTGCACTGTGCTGAGCACCCCATGGAAGTACTCATAAGGATGTTAATTTTTCCACTTGTAATAGGATTGACCTGGTACGTGTTAAACATGGTCAAAAACCTGGTCATAACATGGCCTAACCACTGAATAAACAGAAATTACGAAAAAAAAAAGGCTGACAAGTCGCAAAATAAGAAGGAGTCCTGCCGAAAGAAATTCTTGTGTAGGATCATGGAGATCCAGATTGAATTAAGGTGCATTTTTTGGCACTTTCTCTGTCATGAACACTCATTTCTGCATTTTGCAATCACCTTCTGCACCAGTTGCTGTTGTTCATGTCATAGCTGCAAGTTACAAAATGTGTGTGTGCCGGTATAGCGTATGTTCCCCTGGCATAAGAAAAAACAGATAAAAATAGGAGCTCGGTTCTCCAAACTTGCCTTATGATTGTGTTGTGTTTTTTTTTTAAACAAGTGTTTAAACATTGTTTTTAACCACAGAAATCAGATACCAAGAAAACTTTCATCTTATTCCTGCAAAATCAAAATGGAGCTTCTAAGTCACAGCGCAGCGTGGGAACAAGTGCCTTTCATGCTCGCTGGAGGAAGTTATTTCATAATGTGAATTTCATCGGTATTTCTCCTACCAAGGTGCCCAGACCTACATGACTAAGAGTTGCCCCTGTTTGTGTACCTGTCCCCCTCCCTGCAGCCAGGCTCACTGAAACCAGAGGCACGTGGAAACCGTGGCAGTTCTGTGGCCCACATGTGAGGCTTCATGCCCACGTTTTGGGACTGAAGGCGAGGGGGACGTGGAAGGAAGCAGCTCCTGGAGCAGCCGTGTTGTGTCCCACCACTTGGGACATTGGAGTGAGCTATGCTGCTCCTCTGACTGCATCCTGACGTGGTGCTGCGACATCATTTCCAGAGCTGGTGCTGCACATGCAGAATAAATCCGGTCATGTCATGCAGAAGCAGATCTCAACTGCTTCATTATTCAGTGTTTCCCTCTTAGATTTAGGGCCAGATTAGGTTTCAAGCATACCAAAACCCCAGTAATTATTTTCTTGAGATTTTTGTCCCAAATCAGTAGGAATCTCAACAGATTTTGCCTTCCCTACAATTCCCATCATCTTGAGCTGAAGTCTCTCAAATGTCATCCTCCCTATACAGCTGCTGTTATTGAATGGACAGGTAGATGTTCAAAGCAGATGTTCTCCTCATTTCTGCTCAACCACCAGATGACCGGTGGTGGCCTGAGATCCAGGGGCTGAGCTGTGGAAAATCCCTGCCTCTTGCACTGAAACCGAAAGCACCTGGATTTGAGATTTTTGTGTCTAAACCCAAAACTTCCTGAAAATGTTTTGCACTAGAAGACAGAAAAGGTAACTGAAGTCAACGGGGAAAGGAAAGAGGGAGAGGCGATGATACAATGGAAAGAGGAGGCGCAAACTTCCTGCCCCCTCTCCGTGAAGGGGCTGTTACCTCATTTGTTATGCTGCCTTGCCTTCAGAAAGTCCAACTCCAAATCATCTCTCAACTCTGGGAAACCCCACCAGCTGTAAACAACAGCCTCAGCACCCCCAAATGGGGCTTTGCACCCAAAGATGAAGCTCTGGAGCAAGCCTGGTGCCAGCTCTCCTGCCACATGCGAGGGCAAACGCCTACCTCACGCGGCTCTGAGGGTTCCTTGAAAGCGTTCCTCACCCATCGCACCCACCGCCATGGCTGGGCTCACAGCTGATGGCCTGAAGAACCTGGCCCCGGAGGAGCTGTGGGCTAGCTCTTCTGCTGGGCCAGGATGAAACACCCATGCAAAGGCCTCCAGGAGGGAGAAGGGGCTGCAGGGAGCCTTCAGGAGAGGGCAGAGAGTGATGTCCTCTGTGGGGATGATGTGAGAGAGAGCCACAGCGACTCAGAGGTGCAAGTCTACGGCGAAATACCCAACAGGTAGCTCTGGGAAGGGCAGCACTGACCCCCAGGCAAGAAGCATAGCAAGGACCCTCCTGGAGTTGCCTTGTGGTTAACATCCATGATGCACGTGTCAGAAAAGAGACCTTCCGGGCTGAATGTTTGCACAGAACCCCCCCAGCAGATGTCCCCAACACCCTGGCCGGGTCTCCGGCAGCCGGGACACCCTGGAAGAGCAGGTCCCCCTCACCCTGGGACAGGTACCCCGGCTGCGGGACCCTTCGCTTGCTCCCTGTGGGGCCCAAGGAGAAGAGGCTTTGTGCAAACACGGACACGGCAGAAGAAAACCTGGAGCCAGCTTTGAAGCTGAACCTCACACCCCAAATCCCACACCACGTTCCATCCAATCGCTGGGATCAGTGACGGGCAGTATGTCTTAAATGAGATGGCTGCAAACCGGGGTGGACAAGGCTCCTCCACGCTGCCTGGGGGAGAGTGGTGGTGTCCCTTCTCAGCAAACCCAGTGTTGCAGAGGCAGGCAGTGGGGTCCCACCAGCTGGGAAGGGGGTCCCCCCCAACCCTACGCCCCCACCCGAAAGGGGCAGTCGCCTGTGGGTGCGGTGCGGTGCAGCACCGCTGGGCTTGGTGGGGCCACCGGGGCCGTGCAAACGGGTGGAGCTGGGTTGCGCTCCTGTAGCGCGGCACCTGCTGCACGCAGGGCAGGAGCATGTTTTGCACAAAGGAAGAACCCACTTCCTTTCTTCTGCATTGCAAAAAGAAAAATAAAATCAGGCAGCGAGCATTGTTTTCCCTCCTCCTTATTCCCAAGTTGTCCGTTGTCACCTGGACCTTCGGGCTCCTCCACCTGTTTTCAAAGTTGGTGATGCCACTTGGGGCATCTCCCTCCTCTGGCTTTCCAGTACCCGCTCTGTGCCTGTCCGCCGGGAAGGACCTCACCTTCCACTCAGGGGCTGACCCCCCGCCATCATCTCCTTCATCCAAGCCCCCCTTTGGCACAGCGATGCCATCCCTCTCCCATGAGCTCCCACGAGAAGGCCCCCGTCCCCAGGGTTCGTGTGCTGCTGGGTTATCCGCACGTAATTCCCCTTCTGGGATCTGCAGCTCCGTTTTTAGTGCCCATGCGAGTGCAGAGCCCGAGGGAGGAGAGGGATTGTACAGGGGGCATTTGACTGCACGGAGAAAGCGTGAATTTGCATCGCAAAACGCCTCGAGCCGTCATCTCTGAGAGCTGGTGATGGTGACCGGCTCGAGGCGCCGCAGGCACCTGGCTGGAAGGCGACGGCATTTCGCCCAGCTTCATCCTGGATTTATTTCCTTGCTGGTGTTAATCTGTGGAGGCGTGAGAGAGCGTAACGAGGGTGGACAGGAGCCTTTCGTGGGCAAAGTGCCCGTTCTTCCACTGTCAGTGCCACAGTGGCCCTGACTTTAGTGTGACCAGTATTTATTTCAGCCACACCTGTGTTTCATGCAGTGCCTTAGCTAGACGAAAGGATAGTCCCGGATCCACTCGGCTGCTGTGGGCTCAGGTTTTCTGTTGGGATAACACTTCTTTAATGTTATATCCATCGGGTATTTTCATCATCGTGATGAAACAGTTCAAAAACATTTGAGCCTCAAACAAGTTTGATTCGCTTAACTCTTGGCAGATGTGCACACAGAAAATCCCCATCTTACTAAGGAATGTTTTAACAATTTACTCAGCAGTTATTCTCTTATTGGCAGGCCTTTCCCTTCGTGCGCTATAAATCCCCAAGCGACAAAAGTATCTCTACTAAGAGATGGTTGTTAGCAAATTTTCACTATTGCTCTTGCTAGGTACCTTCAACTTGTAGTAATTCATGGCAATATCATTCAGTGTGTAATTTCTATACAAATGACTCACCGTGCATGAGTACACAGATGACTACTGAGTTTAATGCCACTCTGTTGTAAAACATTATAAATATTATGCAATTAAAGAATTGACTGAGCTTTACTAACTCGGAGAGAGATTTAAGTTTAGCTAGCTGTAATCTTGATCTTGATGTTTCTTGGCCTCAGTATTTTTCAGTAGCACCCTGAGTGTCCCATGATGGGAATTTCCTAGTTTGTTAGGAGTTTTTGGGAGGGGAAAAAAAAGAAAACAAGTGAGTTCATCGCCACCAACAGCAAAAATCCCCCCAAAACCACTAAAAAGAGCATAAAATCCTCTTGGGATTTGAAAGCCCCAGTGGTCTCCAGTAAATAGCCACTGTGGGGAACACCATCCTACCAGCCATAGGGCAGACTGCGCTTCTGCAAACATTTTGGGAAGTGCTGGAGAGGAAAGTACTCTCCCCCCAACTGCAAGACACGCTGGCTGCCCACAGCCCTCGCCCCGTCTCCGGCAGCACCCTGCCGTGGTCAGGGCTGCTGTGCTCGTGGTGGCTTCCCGGCCACGCCGTGGCCCTGTCAGCCACCCACACAGCGGGCCACGGGGTAAATCAGAGCCCTCCACTGCCCAGCACCCTGCAGGGACAGAGCTTGCCCAGAGAGCTCCAGCTGAGACAAAGGGCTTTGCCCTACATTCACCACAAAATATGTTATCCTAATAATGAAGATTTTTCCACTAAGGGCAAATGGTCTTGTTCCACTCATGTTAGCCTCTGCCTCGAGGGGCTGTGCCTGGTGGTCTCTCCGTGTCTGTACAAAAGGCAAATCTGGGCTTCCCCACAGCCTGAGGAGCCATGTAGAGTGTGGCTTGCACTGGCCACGGGCACAATAAGCTCCACAGGAGGTGGCATGGTCCGATGATGCTGCCGTGGCCGTAAGTGTTTACCCAGGGGGGAACCCTACGGTG
>NW_009646761.1:2562606-2562948 GCF_000708025.1 Charadrius vociferus | reverse complement strand
CTCCCCCGCCCCCCAAGTCCTTTCTGGTATTGATTGGACTTGCAAAAACACAAAAATAAGAGGAGTTGGTGACAAGAAGACGACAATGAGTCACAGCCTTTGTTGAGTCGCTCGCACCGAAATCACAAGAGATGCGTTTTTCCAAATGACTCGAGCTGTGTGCTGCCAGGGGGGTGGCAGGGAGCAGGGGACAGGCCTTTCACAGGCCCTATGGGTGCTGCTCCCGCTATCGATAAGCTGCAAGTTTCATGTCTGTTCTTATTCCAAGGGAGAGGGCGCGAGCTCGTGAGGCGCCGCGGAAATGGCTGTTGCGGGGGCCGGGTTTCCGCCCCCCCACCCCCA
>NW_009646761.1:2555260-2562596 GCF_000708025.1 Charadrius vociferus | reverse complement strand
CCTCCCCCGCCCCCCAAGTCCTTTCTGGTATTGATTGGACGTGCAAAAACACAAAAATAAGAGGAGTTGGTGACAAGAAGACGACAATGAGTCACAGCCTTTGTTGAGTCGCTCGCACCGAAATCACAAGAGATGCGTTTTTCCAAATGACTCGAGCTGTGTGCTGCCAGGGGGGTGGCAGGGAGCAGGGGACAGGCCTTTCACAGGCCCTATGGGTGCTGCTCCCGCTATCGATAAGCTGCAAGTTTCATGTCTGTTCTTATTCCAAGGGAGAGGGCGCGAGCTCGTGAGGCGCCGCGGAAATGGCTGTTGCGGAGGCCGTGTTCCCGCCCGCCAACCTCACCTCCAGCAACCAGAGCAGCTGCAACGTGCACAACCACCACTTCTCCGCCAAAGTCACCTTCTCCCTCTTCTACACCGCCCTGCTGCTGTTTGGCGCCTGCGGGAACATCCTGGCCCTCTGCATCACCTTCCAGCGCAGGAAAAAGAAACTCAACTCCACAGACCTCTACCTGGTGAACTTGGCCCTCTCTGATGCCCTCTTCACCCTGGCACTGCCGGGCAGGATCGCCTACTACATCTTGGAGTTTGACTGGCCCTTCGGGGACTGGTTTTGCCGGGCCACAGCCTTCATTTTCTACATGAACACCTACGTGGGCATCTACTTCATGACCTGCGTGAGTGTGGATCGCTACATCGCCGTGGTGCGCACCAGGCACCCCGGTAGAATCCGGAAGATGAGCCGTGCCAGGGGCGTCTGCATCCTCATCTGGTCCTTGGTGTTCCTGCAGACAGCGCCGCTGCTTCTGCGGCCCATGACACGGAGGATGGGGGACAAGCTGACGTGCATGGAATATTTCAACTTCGAGGAGATTCCCAAGCTGCCCTACCTGCTCCTGGGGGCCTGCGTGCTCGGCTTCTTCCTTCCCGTGGGCATCATCTTGGTGTGTTACGTGAGGATCAACCTCAAGCTCTGCCAGACGGCCAAAGAGAACCCACTGACGGTGAAGAACGGGCACCACCGCCGGGCCTTCACTGTCATCCTGGTGGTATTGCTGGCTGTCCTTCTCTGCTTCAGCCCCTACCACCTCAACATTGTCCAGTTCATGGTCAGGAAGATCCTTTACCAGCCATCCTGCCGCGAGCAGCAAGCCTTCAAGATGTCCCTGCAAGTCACCGTGGCATTCATGAACCTCAACTGCTGCATCGACCCCATCATCTACTTCTTCGCCTTCCGGGGCTACAAGCGGAGGCTGCTCCGCATCTTCAGGAACAGCGGCTCCATGGCCACCTCCTCCACTGCCAAGACCCCCTCCGAGAGCAACAGCAACAGCCAGCCGCCTGGCTCCGTCTCTGTCTAGTGGCACAACCTCCTCCCTTTCGCTCTGGCCTGCAGCTTATGGACCATCCCCGATGGCAGGAGCCGGAGCCGGGCTGCAGAGCAGGACCAGCAACTCCGACAGCCTTCATCGCTCCCCTGCCTGGAGCCGGGGCCTCTTGCAAAGCCAACCTGACCGGGACACAGCCCTGCCTGGCTCCGCAGTCCTGGCTCCGTGCTCCGCACTGCTGGACACGCCATCCCAGAGCGTGGAGGGGCCCGTTTTCATCCCAAGGCCAGAGAAGGCAGCTCGTGCAATCACTCTGGCTGGCAAATGCTGCTGGGGGTTTCCCAGCACCGCACCATGCCGGCCTCCCACACCTGTCCTGCATCCCTTGTGGGACCGGTGGTGGCTGTCGGTAACCACTATGGCTATCCCTGTCTTCCTGTCCCCATCCCCTGCACTGCCCCCACAGCGCTGGGGCAGCATCCCTGTGGGGCTGAGGGTGTCCGGCGCGGAGCGCACAGACTCAGGGCATTTAAGGAACTGGCTGGGATGCTACTTCCATGCAGAAGGTCACCTACAGCTCTTTCCCAGCACTGACAAACGCAGCTCCGCTCACCCCCCTGCCCAGCATCCTGCTCCTGCACCCAGGCGCCGCACGGGCCGGCGTGCAGTAAGCGCGGGGTGCACGGGGGTCACCGGAAAAGCTCTTCTTCAAGGGAGGAGAGTGAGGATGTGAATCTGCAGAGCTCCTGGGAGTGCTGCTGCCTGCGCCGGCCACTCGGGCCGCTGCTCCTTCCCCAGGGTGCCCTTCCTTGCAGCCGATGGCGCTGCGGTCATGCCGGGACCCGCCGCCGGGAAGGGGACGTCGGGGCTGGCCTGGCTCGCAGCTCGGCTGGAAGGCTGCAAACCCGCTCTGAGGGCTAAACCTTCCCATCCCTCCTTTACTTGAAGGGAGTGGAGGAAAGGGGACGAGGGGACAAAGACTGAGGGTGGCCTTACATGACCTTGACTGACCTTTGCTTGAACCCAGCACCCTGATGAGTCCGGGAGCATCGCTAAGGGCACGTTACGTGTGACGATCACCAGAGTGAGAGGAGGACCCCTGAGACCATCGGGTTCCCATCGACGTTTGAGCCCGTGCAATGAGGAGAAAGTTGGCAGGAGCGAGGACCTCCTCGGCTCTTTTCTGAAGTCACTGGGACTATGCTAAAAAAAACACACGTGGGATTTCCTGGGATGGCTGCTCTTACGTTTGAGGTCAGAAGGGACAGAGAAACACACAGAGACATGAAGAATAGAAAAAAGCAGCTTTATTTTGCCGAAAAGTATAACCGAAGAAGTTTCATGAACGGACACTTTTGATTCTTACAAATCATTCTTTAAGGTAATAACCTTTCTTTATGTCTAGAAAGTTAGTAATAGCGTCACATGCAGCCCTTTACTATTTAAATGCGCATGAACGAGCTTTTGGGTGATGATGGTTTTACTTATGGTACGGGTAACTGTAGCATCCTGAAGGCTGCCTAAGAGGGATGCCTAAAATAATTCAAGTGGGAAAGGGACTCCAGTAGGTCCTTTCAGGAGGTTATCTGAGCCCTCCTCAAAGCACGTCTAACCTCAGTGCTGACCTGAAGAGAGCCTGTGTCCTAAAAAGCATGTTACAGTGGACAAGGAGGAGCTGGTGTGCGATAATATTAGGATATAAATGGTGTGAATGCCCTACAGGAGCGTGGCCTGGCTGGCAGGTGCCGTACAGTTCTGGCGCACTGTTAATTTATCAAAGAAGCGTTGGCTGGAAGGGACTTCTCTGCATTGTCTCATCTGACAGCCTACTCAAAGCAGGACTGTGGCTGGCACGATGTCAGGCTGGCCGTGGCTTTGTCTAGCCCAGGCTTGGAAACTCCAGGCAAGGAGGTTCCCCCTGCCGAGGTGACCGTTCCCATGCTGCATCACCCTCCGGATGAAAACCTTTCCCCCACTCTCCAGTCTGAACCTCTCCATCCACAGCCGGTGGCTGCCGCCCCTAACATCACCCCCTCGTGCCAAGAAGAGCTTGGCTCTGCCATCTTTGTCACTCCGATTCCCGTACGACTGTGGCGGGGGCTGCCAGGAGACCCGCGGTACGGAGCCACAGGGCTCACTGAGCCTCCACCTGAACACTGGAGCACAGGTCTGCAGTGGTGGCCAACCCTCCTTCTCAAGACCAAGGCGCAGAGATGCTTTGCCAGGCTGGAGCCTACGGCAGAGGCAAAGGCAAACGTGTGACGAAGGCTTCTCAGGGAGAGACGGAGTATATACACAGCCACGCAAACATAAATGGGGGGGCTCGGCGCAGCCTCCGGGGTGCAGCTCTGCACAGAAGAGAGGGGCAACGCCGGTTCCCGCCGAAAGAGGGAGCTGAAACCTTTACTTGGGGTTAAAAATAACGCCCACGAATCTAAAAAAAAAAAAACCAACTAGATGCAGCTGGTGCTCCCCCCTCCACTACTCCCTCCCTGCATCTCCTGCCACGTAGGAACACGGAGCATTCGAGAAGGAGGATGGTTTTGAAGCATACGGCAAGCGCACGCCAGCGCGCTGGGATCCCCGACGGCTTTCCAGGTAGAGAGTTATTACTGCACAGTACACAGGTATTTCTTACTTCACCCTGGACTGCAGCCTATTGCCATACTGTCTTCTAAGAAGGGAAAATTGCATTTTTATCCAAGGGCAGCAAGTACATTTTTTACGGTCACACACTACTACTGTTCCTGTGTACAGACTATATACGTCTGTGGTGCCAACTGAGATTTCCTTAGCAAACTCCTGCTGTGTGACCCTTGTGGCTCAAAACCTCTTGCAAGACAAACCCCTCTAACACTGTGTATTTCAGGTTTCTCCTCAGCTTCTCCAAAAGGGTGATTAGCTCATGCACAGAATCACAGAATGGTCAGGGTCGGAAGGGACTTCTGGAGATCATCTAGTCCAGCCCCCCTGCCAGAGCAGGGTCACCTACAGCAGGTTGCACAGGACGGCGTCCGAGCGGGTTTGGACTGTCGCCAGGGTGGCAGCCTCCCCCACCTCTCTGTCCAGCCTCTTCCAGTGCTCTGCCACCCTCAAAGTAAAGAAGTCCCTCCTCATGTTTAGATGGAACTTCCTATGTTCAAGTTTGTGCCCGTTACCTCTTGTCCTATCACTGGGCACCACTGAAAAAAGACTGGTCCCAACCCCCTGATATTAAGTATTTACAAGCATTGATCAGATTCCCCCCCAGTCTTCTTTTCTCCAGACTAAAACCACCCAAGTCCCTCAGCCTTTCCTCACAAGAAAGAAAGAAATCACATGGAGTGCAGAAAGCGGGCAGAGTTTCTGCAGAGGACCTGCCCATCCAACAAACCAGATCTTGATGGCAAGTGAGGGCATGGAGCTCGAACAGCACCGCCTCATTCCCTTAGCAGTGGTTCCAAACTTCATGCTTTCAGCTAAAAGCATACATTTCCAGGAGAGCGTTGGGGGACAACAGCTCCTGGCTGCAGTTAGACATCACCAGTTGGTAAACTCCCTGCGCTGTACAACACACCTCTTCAGCCTGTGCTTGAAATTGTCCTCAGTTGAAGCTATTGCATGTCGCGACATCCATCTTTGTAAGACAGTAAAATATCGTCATGTAAAAATGCATGTATCTACTTAAAATAAAAGCTTCTCACTGCCAAGTAACAAGCTCCAGTGTGACTGGTCGGGCCAGGTGATGTGGGCAACTGTTTTCTCAGAGGAGCACGCGTGCCTCTCCCTGCCCCCCCCCCCAAAAGCAACACCAATGCTCAGAAGCGACGAGAGGTGAGCACAAGCTCTTCATCCACCTCCTTTACACAGGACACGTGTTTTCCCCAGGAAGGTAGTGTGCTCCCCTGGCACCATGGATGTTTATAAACATCTTCCCACCTTGCGTGGGAAGAGTGGTGGGACGTGTGGGGAGCTGCATCCTTTCTGGAGCGGGTCTCTGCTGTTGGGATGGGGTGCCAGGAGAAGAGTCAGGTTGGTAGGACTAACTGTGCTTTGAAAACCAGAAACATACGCTTTCTCGCATACTCTGGTGACTCCAGGATTTGCTGCACTGCCGAGTCACTTGGGATTACACTGTTTTCTTTCTCGCTTACATGTACCATCTCATGCAAAACTGACCAAATCAAATGGCAGGATTCCCCTATCAGACGCCCCTGGAAAAAGAGTGGCGTTTCAGTACAAGATTAGCCACAATGTTGCCTGTTTGCATTTCCTGCACAGAACCTCTCTGAATTCTTTCAAAACTGAACGAAGCACAACGTAACGTCCCGTCCCCCTCCTCTCATCTGGTCTTTTCTTTCTGCCCTCTGCAGTCTATCTTCTACTTTGCTCCTTTTCTATAAACCCTTTGTTCCACTTGGTTCCACCTCCCCAATCTCCCTCAAGTCCTCTCCTTTGCTAATCTCACATTTATGTTCCCGACTTATCTGCAGGCCAAATCCTGCTTTTGGTTCAGCCACAATCCTGGAATTTTTTAGCCGCTTTTAAAGTATGTATGTTCCTGCTTTCTCCAACACTACCATTCAGCTGTTCAACATCTTTGTCACGGACATGGACAGTGGGGTTGAGTGCACCCTCAGCAAGTTTGCCGATGATACCAAGCTGTTTGGTGAGGTAGACACGCTGGAGGGGAGGGATGCCATCCAGAGGGACCTGGACAGGCTGGAGAGGTGGGCCCAAGCCAACCTCATGCAGTTCAACAAGGCCAAGTGCAAGGTCCTACATCTGGGTCGGGGCAATCCCAAGCACAAATACAGGCTCAGCGGGTAATGGCTGGAGAGTGGCCCTGAGAAGAACCTGGGTGTGCTGATTGACCAGAAGCTCAACATGAGTCAGCAATGTGCGATCGCAGCCCAGAAGGCCAACTGTATCCTGGGCTGCATCAAAAGTGTGGCCAGCAGGTCAAGGGAGGTGATCCTGCCCCTCTACTCCACTCTTGTGAGACCCTACCTGGAGTACTGCGTCCAGGTCTGGAGTCCCCAACATAAGAAGGGCATGGACCTGTTGGAGAGTGTCCAGAGGAGAGCCACGAGGATGATACTAGGGCTGAAGGGGGCCTCCAGGAGAGCTGGGGAAGGACTTTTTACTAGGGCAGGTAGTGACAGGACGAGGGGGAATGGATATAAACTGGAAGAGGGCAGGTTTAGATTAAACATTGGGAAGAAGTTTTTCACTCCCAGGGTGGTAAGGCACTGGAACAGGTTGCCCAGAGAGGTTGTTGAGGCCCCATCCCTGGAGGTGTTCAAGGCCAGGCTGGACGTGGCCTTGGGCAACCTGGTCTAGTGGGAGGTGTCCCTGCCCATGGCAGGGGGGTTGGAACTCGATGATCTTCAAGGTCCTTTCCAATCTAAACCATGCTGTGATTCTATGATTCAGGTTTGCAGTCACCTTGAAACACACGTGAGCCCAGCTAACTTCTCGCTTCCTCTTAGAACTCTCCTTTGCAAAAAATCAAATGGCAGCAGCTGACCGACCCATTTGCTGAGATTCTCCCCAGTCGCACCCATTCATCACCAGGTGGTACTGTTCCTCCGCTCCCATCATCGGTTCCTTGTCTTAGATTTGGGTTGAAAACTATTGGTAGCACATACCCTCTTTGAGTTTCAATTAAGACTTTCTATGGTCAAAGCATCCTTTTATATATGGAAACAGGAGGAATGTAATCCTACCAAAAATCAAATGAAATCCAGTATGTTTTAAATAAGCACATATGTAGTAAAGTATGCATATATGTGTGCATATATAAACACATAAATGCTTGTGTGTTCATGTGACTCTCCTACTAAAACAGTATTTAGACTCATTTATATGAAATGCTAAGGATTATGGCTACCGAGTTAAAGACAGCTAATCTCATTTAGGCTTTTCTTGTGGAAGAACACACGCAAGAAATTAATTGCACTCATGTATCAAGAATCCCCATTGGTTGAAACCGATAGCGTGCATTTATTTATCCTCAAACAGATGCA
>NW_009646761.1:2530841-2555157 GCF_000708025.1 Charadrius vociferus | reverse complement strand
GAAGTTCTGAGTATTTTCAAATTTGTGTGCCTTTGCAACTGCATATATACTCCAAATACACACGTCTTTGAGAGATGGGAGTCTTTGAATACAGACTTTTAATTTTCTTCAACAAACTCTTTGCTCCAGTTAAATTCATCAAACCAACACATAAATATTCTCACTCACTCTCTGTATATATACATATGCATACACACATATATATGCCTATACATATATATGCATCTACATATATATGCACACAAACAGGAGCCAAACATGGTTGCCATTCGCCCCGTACCTTGCAATACGTTTTGCTTGCTTGTTCTTTTGTTTCAGACAAAAATAACGAGACCTTTTCTCCATCACATGTTCACAAAGGCACTGACAAGTGTTAGCGCAGGCTGGTACATGAACCAACAGTGACGGTCCGTGTACTCACATGAGTAGCACACAACCTTTAACACTTGTTTTGGGAGAGGAAAATGGTTTTGGTAGGTACCGAGCCCCATCATTTCTGCATCTCAGCAAAAAGTTAAGGCTTGAGAACCTGGTGGCTTATTAGGCGGGTTTCCACAACTCCCTGTGGGTGTATTTCAAAGTGCCGCATAACGGTCTAGGAAAGTCCCCAATAAATTACTCCGATGTTGTCTCAAAAGACAACATTCCCAGTCCAGTAGACAAAATTTAACAGCATTACTACTTTTATTTCAATATACCAAATCTTGGCTTTACTAAAACCAGCATGAAGTTCCTAGGCACTTAAAATCCTCTCTGGAGAAAAGTACTCTGTATTCCCTCACTGCCTAAAAAATATCATTGGGTCATACACAAAATAGAGACCATGTGATGAGACATTCAAAACCATATTGGACAAACTGTGTAAGCTGTGAAAAACGCGCTCCTCGCATTTCCAGAAATGATCCATGAAAGCTTCACCATCAAGTGGAAAGCGAGTTGTTTTCCAGCTCTAACACGTCACTCTTTCTTCTATGGTTCTTGCGCACGAAACAGGAACTGTGTTCAACGGCACCCAAGACCCCTCCTTTTACCACTTCTTTTTTTTTTTAAAAAATTGGAAATCACAACCCTGGAAGCATTTTGAGCACAAACCATTCTCACGGATGTCAAGGGGAGTTTTCAACTGACATCACCAAGACCTGAATTTTACCCCTTGTGTTTGACCACGTTTTGTGAAATGCCCAGCAAAATGGGGTTTTCCAAACAACTGTGACATTTGGATACCCCTTGCCCAGATAATAGTGAGAAAGGATTTAGATTTGGAGAATATCCATTTACATGTCCTCGATGCCACTTGACATGTTTTAAAATTCCAAGGAATAAATGCTCTTTCTCTTTCTCTCTAGAGCAGGGCAATGTCTGAAAGGGCAGAGGTGATATTTAATTTACCCTGGGCTAGGTGGACCTTTATTTTCTACAGACAAAATTTGACTTCTGAAGTAATTCACTAGTCTTTATTGCTATTTTTGAGAGAATATTTGTGAAGGAAGAATCTGTACATTTCAAAATTAAAACCTGTACTTGTTTCAAAGCATTTAACTAGTTTACATATACAAATTACTGTAGGGCTTTTATTCTTACATATGCCCCTTCCTGTGTAAGACTGCAGGCTTCCAGAGTTCTCCAGGTACAGAAACGTCTCTAGCCTACACACACACAGAGCCACTCAGCTTCACGCAAACAAAACCTTTCAATTAAAAAGCAGACCCTGCCTAAATAATGTGATCACAGCAGCAAGCTGAGCCCTGAGGGAGGTTGATCAAAGCCCAGGAAAACACACAGTCATTCCAAAAACCCCTAATTTCACCCACTGGAAAATACTAAAAAATACATCCAGGACATTGACTTTATTAAAAATTATGTCACATGCCGAAAGGTGCATAAATTTGATGTCATTTCTGCATAAGGAACTTAATGCCTGAAGGACTTTTTTCAGTTTTATCAGTCAATTTAAAAAAAAAAAAAAGGTATCTTCCTCTCCCTAAATCTTGTCCTGCGATTTCCCAGTATCATTTCCAGGCCAAGTGAGACTGTGCAGGTCAGTATTTTGGTACACACACGTTCATCTGGATGTTCAAAACACCCTACTCTCTCCTGTATTCTTCCACCTCCTCCCCTTTGCATCTGCTATTGCCTTTGTTATGCTTCTGATGACCTATATCTTATTCTAAATATACGCATGTATTAAATATGCCTGTGTGTATATAAATAGACACATACATACACACAATGTACAAACAAAAGTACATACAGAAAAATACATTAAATGCTTGAGATACATGTAGATTGGTTTCATGGAGTCACAGTTTGGAATCTCATAATACCTCAGCTTGGTTTTATAGAGATGTTCACCTCTCTCCACCTCACTTCCTCAAACTTCAAAGGCGCTAATACTAAGCACTTCTGAGAGTCAAGCCAAGAAAGCTTATTTATCAATCTAAACTTCAAAACCAATATTGCATTACCTTGGCATTAGAGTTCTGTTACCTCCTGTGTTAGCCTGAATCACCCCTAAGGTCAATATTCCAGTCTGTGATCAACATTAAGTTGCTTCCGCCAGTAAGTATTCAGCAAATGCAGAGTCATCCACATCTTTGACAGTAGAAAACTAGAACTATATATAGAAAAGTTAGCTTTTATCATTTTCTTTTAAGACAGTATGTAGCCAGCTCAAAAAATGAAACCAGCCCATAGGACACTGAGCATACATCCATCATTACAGTCTGTGTGAATTAGACGTGGAAGTCATTCAAATCATTTCAGTTCTGATCTTATTGTATCATTCGATTGACCTTTATTGCTTCCAGTGAATATCTTCATTACCTGTATCTGAACAGCAATTCACTCAGTTTGTAAAAATTTAAATTTACAGTGGTCACTTACCATAGCTTGCAATACGCACATGAATTTTCTCGCACCCTATCTGTGTATTATGTGCTGAATGACAACTTTTATTTAAAAAGGAATTCAAGAAATAAAATATTACAGGCATTAATAAAACTTTCTGAAGAATGACATAATAGTCCCATAAACCTTTACTGAGTTGAAAATGAAGTGATCTTTAAATCTCTTATTACTGTAATCAATAATCAAGTACTGTAAAATAACACATAAGCTAGGGAAATTAGGCTGGTAAATGAAGAAAATGTGATTTTTCTTGACAGGTAAGTCTAGTTGTTGTGGTTGTTGGAGCTTCTTCTAGTCATTAAGTCTGATAATATGTGTAACAAGGATTTACAAGAAAAAAACCCCACCTACTTTATTTTAAAAATAAATTTAGGTGATATCCAGTAATAAGTAGAAACTAAAGTTACTTTGAAAAGGATAACTAGATTAGAAACCACCAAGTGATCTGAAGGCTTGGGAACAGTTCACGTCATTCGTTAACATCACTTTGAATCACCAGTCACGCGGAGCCAGTTTCTTTTTTCTGACGCTCTTGCGGGGACGACCTTCATAAGTCTGTCCAGCAGGTGGCTTTGATCCCCTTTCGGACGTGTACAAACCCATCAAGTGAAGTCCCTTCACACAGAAAACCATCAGTGCTGCAGTAGAAAATTAGTGGCTACATTTAAGTCATTATTTGAAGCCCTCAGAGCTTCTAGAGCATCTCCCCTGGAAAATCCCATTTCCATAAGTCGCGCAACCTGGAAAAGAAATAACACTGCTTTAAAATCAGAGTTTTATTCACACTGTGTGAGCATTAGTCATGTTAACACTGTCAGAGATCACTTTTCCACTGATCATGCTGTTCAAAAGCTCACCTTTCCAGACAGTAAGCAGGCATGGCTATGCACCCCCACAAAGAGGTATCTGGGACAGCACGCTTGAAAACATTGCCACAGACAGAGATGACTGCTAGTTAATTCAAAACTAACTGTTTGCTGAAAATGACACACCTGTATTTTCCTAGCTGGGCCAGTTTTGGAAAAAGATTAAAATAGAAAGTATGGCACCACACATGACAACTACAATCTAAATATTCTCAAAACAGCGTGAGTCAATGACATTCGATGGAAAAATTACCTAGAAAAGGGCATATTAAGACAGTGATTTTGGTAATCAATAATCACTTTATTGTCCCTCTTTATAGTATCATGGACTCGACACCTAACCTTTTTCCCCTATGCTTACAGATACTCAAATTACCATATATAAAAAGCAATGTAGGTATAACCAGATTTTATCTAAATTGGTTAAATTCCAATCTAAAGTACATTTAACACATACAATTCTCAATTACATATGACTGAATATCATATAAATCATTCCCTTTCATACTTAATCTTCCAGAGAGGGGAAAAACAAGACATGGGGGGGGGCAGGAGGCAGCAGAGAGCTGCATGTAAAATTAACTGCGGCCACTGGTAGCACAAACTATTCCCCATCCTGCTCCAAATGGCCTGTGACCCAACACCACAGCTCCTGAACCTGGAAGTTCTGGGCTACAGGAGCTGTCTGGGAGCTACCGCTGCTCCTCTTCTGCTTGTACAGAGTCTGCAGCAGCAGAACGCAGCTGAGCAGGAACGCAGCAGAGGCCGTTTACATCTCAGGAGGAGTCTTCCCAGGGTGCAAGAGCAACGTGCACTAGTGTTGAAAGTACTTCAAATGCCTTTTAAGAGAAAGGTGCCATTAAAAGCAACCTCCCCTTCCTCCAAGACCTCTCCAGAACTTTCAGTATTTTTCATCTTCTCTGCTTCGGCAGCTTACTGAGAAACACACTACTGCCAAATATGCCCAGAGGTGGGGGTCCTCATTCTCTTAATCTAAACACAACATTACAAAAAGTTTGAAAACGTCTGCCTTGGCTGTCACAATATCAAATATGGTACCGATCATTTTGTGCATTTCCCTCTTTTCCCCCCTTACAACCCAATGTCGGTTTCTCACCTTCTTGTAGAGAGGGGAATGAACTGCTGCATTTGACACCGCTGCAACAATAGTGCGACTTCAAACCGGATTTCGTAACCCGTAACTTTCTAAAGTTTCCTCTGTCTGACTTTTCATCTAAGACTCTGTTTCTTATGAGAAAAAGGGCAGGCAGTGGAATAAAAGCTAACCACAGAAATAAATTTCAGAAGAAAGTTTTTACTGTAGTTGCCATGAATTCGAACCTTAAGAAGTGGTGGATGGAATTGTAATGTTCCCAGCGAGCATCACGGGGAACAGACTGTAACAACAAAAAGCTCTTTTCATCTGAGTGTATTTTAACCACAGGAACTGAATCCAGCTCCAGGAAACGGAGATGTATACTGGTAACGGTAATTTAAGGTGCTAAAAAACCCACAAGAAATGCAGAGATTTTTGTACCAAAAGCATTGCAACTGCTTGCAAATATTAATCTGAAGAACAGAAGAAAACCTTGTATTTCTGCCATTCTAAGACAACTTGTGCAGGTATTAGCGTAGCCCTGAGAAATCAAAGGTGCTTAGATTACTTTTTTCTTTGCAGGGTAACTAGACAGCATTGCAAATGACAGCAATCGGGTGAGCTCTACAACTTCAATGCATGAGAAAATATAAGCACATATTGCTTTCATAAATCTGGGCCTAAAGGCTTTGGGTAAGAATCCAGCACAAACCAGACTAATAACTATTTCATTAGTTCCAGCCCAACATTTAAAGTTCCCACAAGCAGAATCTGTCAATACAACAAATAAACAAACCAACCCAGCAGGTAAACCTTTGGTTCACCCCATACCTGGCACTGCGTGGCTTTCAGGCTGGCCAAAACTAAGTTTCTGGATTTCTGGGTCTCAGAAGGTGTTCTTTCGTGTGGGGTTGTTTGGTTTTTTTTTGGTGGTGGTGGTGTGGGTTTTTTTGGTTTTTTTTTTTTTGTTGTTGTTGTTTGGGGTTTTTTTTTCCACTTTTCAGATGTAGCCCAGCAGGTTTGCAGTTAAAACCACCAATGTAGTTACAGTTTTGAATATTTTGAACATAATCTAACATTGAAATAAAACTAGATATCAGATCATAGCAAAGATTTCTGTTTGGGATGATCTCATTTTAAACTAACTAGAAATGACAGCATGGTGCTACCAAGTGTTGATTTATCTCCCAGCAAAAGGGAAAGAAAAACTCACCCTCGAAAGCTACTCTCGTTCAAGGGTAGCAGAGACCTTAGACTATAATATGGCCAAATGCAGGTAACTGCAGACAGGCTACAAGCTGGAGAACCTCGTTGCATGCAATAAATCCTGAATACAGAAATAAAACTAATCTTGAATTCTTAAATTTCCTATTAAATCTTCCTCTCTTTTGAGAATAAAACTATCAACAAAAGCCTAAAAGACTACAACTATACAGTAAGTCTAAATCTATAGTTGGTAGAAAAGACACAATCTTCTCTGTGGCATCAGTATGTGAAACCAGTGAACCCCATTATTGAAGGAAATATCCAAGTTTTACACCACGTGTGTGTTGCAGACCACAGCTGGTGTAACATTTTTATTTCCAAAAAATTACATGACTGAATTGGAAACTTAAGCTGGAGACCTCAGTGAAGGAAAACTCGTGTGTCTACAAGATAAATAATGAAATCTGTCATTCTTGCTTCTTTGAAACATTTATTTTATCAGATTTGAATAGCCCCCACTAGCAAAACTAATCTTTAAGTACAAAAGACAGTTACACATAAAAGCAGAAACTCCAAGTCGATCTGTAAGTCTGATTTGGATGACAATGACAATTCAGTGTCTCTGTATTGTGACTGTTATCTGATATTCTAATTTATGCTGCTACAGAGAATGTTTAAGAAACTATGTCAACAGATGATAAAATAACAGTAGAGGTAATTCCTAACCATTTTTTTAATGCCATTTTAAAATAGAGAAAAGTTTACCTGCTCTTCAGAAACCTCAGTAGGTGGAGGTGTGCCTTGTTCAGATGGGCGATGATCTTGATAATTCGCATTATGTCTATGACGTAAAGGAGGAAACAGTCTATTCCAGTTAATCATCCCACCCTGAAACCAGACATTGCTGTCAGTCTTTGCAAAAAGAACTACAGATATGTTTAAAGACAAAGGTCATCCATCCCACATAATATGAAAGGCAAACGTTTGAGTAAAATACTTCATTTTAAACAACAAAAACTGCTGCACAGTCTCTTATGAACTCAAAACTGGGACTGGTTACTGCTTTATTAGTTATTAGAAGTAATCACTGTAAATTACGGAATCACAGGTGATTAAGAGTCTTACAAGAACAACAGTGCCTAGGTCACCACACCAGTAACATCATATAGGCTAAGACTGTCTGGTAGCAGTATCAGAAATGCCAAATTCAGGTACGGTAGCAAATGCTGTAAGTGTAGCAAAACAGGGACCAATTGGGGAAAAAGTAACTAGGCGTGGGTGGCTTATCTAGGAGGAGGAAAGGATGTTTCACATCCATTGCAAAAGATTTAGTTTACTAGAGTGCTGGATTTCCGAGGCTGAAGGCGCTGCACTCTCTGCCAAGAGGGATTTGCCTGGCAAGAGACGCAACAGTGGATCCCACAAGTGCTTTGCAAGACTGCTGCTGGAGTCAACCAGGGAATAAAAAGGCAAGAAATAAGTTGAGGGGAAAAGCAA
The DNA here is from genome assembly GCF_000708025.1 of Charadrius vociferus. NCBI lineage: Eukaryota > Metazoa > Chordata > Aves > Charadriiformes > Charadriidae > Charadrius > Charadrius vociferus. Next base: position 2,547,585 of record NW_009646761.1, on the reverse strand, counting down.
AAAAGGATTCTCAGCGCATCAGCAAAACCACATCAGGAGACTCGGAACAAATCCAACCTTCAGGACTGTGATTGCCGTGTAAGTCATTAATTCTGTGACATCAACGCGACTGTTACAGACACACAGACCACCTCACCTAACTTCTGCGTATTAAATACCATTGCAAAATCTGGCCGTATTCCAGTGCCAAAACATTTTGTAACTACATAGTAATAATACAGATACACAGCAGTAACGTATGGTGTAAATCACAGAACTGAAACTTTCTTTCAACAGCCAAGCTGCAAGTCTTGTAATAATGTTTACAACAGAAAGTACGAATACTCAAGTACAAGCCTTATAATAGTCCATAAATAATCCATCTTCATTTTATTAGCTTAAACAGACATTTTTGAAGGGATTTTGTATCACACCAAAACTACAGGCCCTGCAAGTGGGGAAGAAGAGCAAACCCCAAATCTCTTTTCTATACAATTTGTTCAAACATCTTTTGCAGCTTGTATTGTCCTTTTCCTCCTCCTCTGCTCCCCCTGTTACTATGGAGAAGATCCCCCCTCCCTTTCTGTATATATAGGACACAGACTTCCTTCCTCTAGTTGCTCTATTTTAGCTGTATATTGTCGTTTCTCAGAAGACCTTCCTCTTAAGCGAGTTTTTTCTTTTCTCTCTCCGTGAGGGCTCTTCCTGCCTTTATGTACCCCTAGAGCATTAAACACTGTCCGCTCAATCACAGCAGCAGCAACTAAACCTGCTCCTAGACAAAAAAAAAAAATAATAAAATCCATTTATTTAGTTTGCCTGCCCTTTCCTTTGTTTTCTTCCTTTCTCTCCGGAGTAGACCCAACCAGCCCAGACACCACAGGGGGCAGTGTAATAGCACACTTAAAAGCACTTGGGGAATCATGAGATTTGAAACTCTAGCTTGTAAAGTGTCCCAGTTCCTTATATACTACAGCCCGTTTTTCCCTGTGAAGATGTGCAATTGCTAGGAGTCATCATTGGTTTTCAAGACGTAACTTCCACCCTTAGTGATTTTGAATTTAAAAAATGATTACGTATCTACATTTCTATTTTTTTGCACTGTATAAAACATTTGCTTACAAGTCATGAGGTTTTAACCAAAGGATTCTGTATAACCTTGCGTTAGCCGAACAGCATAGTGTAGTAAAAAGGAGAATTGGTTTGTAGTTTAAACGCAGAGAGGGATCTCAGACCTACTGACACTACTGCACTACTCTGAGGTCTTGGAAAATCACAAGTCCTGTACTTCCCCATCTATAATTTCCCCCAGCTCAGAATTACTTTAAGTTTTAATTCATTAACTTTGAATTTCCAAAAGTCTACTAAGTTCTATAGTTCAGCAATAATGCTGCACTAATGCTGCTTTGCCTGTTTTTATTCTTTTGAAAAGACCTGAGGGGGAGAAAATAATGCCTCCAAGGGTCATTCACATTAAATTGGCAAACTGAAAAATGCTTACAGGACTATGACACATTTCTTTGTCAGAAGTCATATAGAATAATGTGTACAAAATATAAATTCTACAATAAATGATTTAATTTAGCAGTATTCCAGTGTGTCTCAAGACTGAAATAAACACACTTTTCCAGCTGCGCCCTCAGCTTCACTACTGAACCAAACTATTCCAGTTTGGTTTGGCATCTTCTCTCTCGTGTGCGCTGTCACATAACAATACAAAGAGACTTGTTTACCTCCTTACCCTAAACTTACAACGCATTTTAACTTAATGCATACAGAATTCATTACTTTCAGTAGAAAAAAAAAATGCAGATTCCTTACTAAGTTAACTATTTAGTTTTGAAGATTTACAGCAGGTATCTTGATAAACTATAGATACAGACTGATGTATTCAGAAGAGTTCCATGTGAAGACTACTAACCCTTTCCCAGAATTAAGAAACCAGACAAATTAGATCAAAATAGTTGTGAAAAGATCTTTTTCAGATGCCCTCAAAATATTTCAATTCCTTTTGAAAACTGTGACAAACATAACATATCAGTTCTTAACTATATATCTGAGGTAACAATATCCAACATACAACAAGTACTGAAGGCTGAAACCCTTAATGGTATGTGAACACTGATGATTAAGGTTAATCCTAACATTATGGTCCACTTCTCATCCATATATTGCCTTACAAACTGCACCAAAACCAGGCACATTAGGCTTCTTTACCTTGACTGCAAGAATCATAGAATCATAGAATGGTTTAGACTGGAAAGGACCTTAAAGATCACCGAGTTCCAACCCCCCCTGTCATGGGCAGGGACACCTCCCGCTATACCAGGTTGCCCAAGGCCACGTCCAGCCTGGCCTTGAACACCCCCAGGGATGGGGCCTCAACAACCTCTCTGGGCAACCTGTTCCAGTGCCTCACCACCCTGGGAGTGAAAAACTTCTTCCCAATGTTTAATCTAAACCTGCCCTCTTCCAGTTTAAAGCCATTCCCCCTCATCCTGTCACTACATGCCCTAGTAAAAAGTCCTTCCCCAGCTCTCCTGGAGGCCCCCTTCAGGGACTGGAAGGCCGCAGTAAGATCTCCCCGGAGCCTTCTCTTCTCCAGGCTGAACAGCCCCAACTCTCTCAGCCTCTCCTCATAGGAGAGGTGCTCCAGCCCTCGGATCATCCTCGTGGCTCTCCTCCGGACACGCTCCAACAGGTCCATGTCCTTGTTGGCCTTCTGGGCTGCGATTGCACATTGCTGACTCATGCTGAGCTTCTGGTCAATCAGCACACCCAGGTCCCTCTCCTCAGAGCCACTCTCCAGCCATTCCCCGCTGAGCCTGTATTTGTGCTTGGGATTGCCCCGACCCAGATGTAGGACCTTGCACTTGGCCTTGTTGAACTGCATGAGGTTGGCTTGGGCCCACCTCTCCAGCCTGTCCAGGTCCCTCTGGATGGCATCCCTCCCCTCCAGCATGTCTACCTTGCCAAACAGCTTGGTATCATTGGCAAACTTGCTGAGGGTGCACTCGACCCCACTGTCCATGTCCGCAACAAAGATGTTGAACAGTACAGGTCCCAGTACCAACCCCTGAGGAACGCCACTCGTCACTGCTCTCCACTTGGACATTGAGCCATTGACCGCAACTCTTTGAGTGCGACCTTCCAGCCAGTTCCTTATCTACTGAGTGGTCCATTTGTTGAATCCATGTCTCTTCAATTTAGAGACCAGGATATCGTGTGGGATGGTGTCAAATGCTTTGGACAAGTCCAGGTAGATGACATCTGTTGATCTTCCCTTGTCCACTGATGCTGTAACCCCTTCGTAGAAGGCCACCAAATTTGTCAGGCAAGACTTGCCCTTGGTGAAACCATGCTGGCTGTCACCAATCACCTCTTTGTTATCTATGTGCCTCAGCAGAGTTTCCAGGAGGTTCTGCTCCATGATCTTGCCAGGCACAGAGGTGAGACTGACTGGCCTGTAGTTCCCCGGGTCTTCCTTCTTTCCCTTTTTGAAAATAGGGGTTATGTTTGCTCTTTTCCAGTCGGCAGGTGGAAAATTGTTTCCCCTCACAGACTTGCCTCTCACTACATAATGGACACACACAAAGTCAGGCTCAAAAAAGCAGAGATTCAGGGAACTGAAGTGAGAACTATGGGACTGGTATTGGGGCCAATCCCATACAGTAAAGGTAAGGAAGAATTAGGAAGGGTAGCTAATGTCTCCAGTCCACAGAGACGGAGAGCAAGGCTATGGATTTCCAGTATGGATGGTGACTGTGTAAAGACTTTCAGACAACCTTAACTATCACAGCAGAAATAATTTTAATTTGACCCAAAGCAAACAGCAAAAGATGTCTTAAATTAAGTAACCATTGCAGATTCCAGTTAAAAAAAATGTGCAGAAGGAGATTTCCAGACCAGCATTCCACCTTGCTCACAGAAACTATTTTGTTTCTCCCCTTTGGAATTTTATGACTGTGCTAACACACTTACGCTGTAAGAAGTCATGAAGATTTCACATGAAGATATCCAACCTGATGAATTTATTTAAGTGATGCTTCTAAACCATCTGAGAGTCCCTCCTGGGGAATCAGCAAACAATATTTATGCATCTGAGAATATACTTGAGGCCTGGCACCAGCACCCAACAGCACAGATGAGCTCGTACCCACCTCCTTAGCCTCCACAGGGGCCTTGTCTCAGGTAACACAGCTCTCCGGAGTGGTTCAAAACAGAGGCAGAAAAGGAGCCAATAATTAAGCAGCGAGGATGATCAAGGGTCCAGTATGTAAGCTCCTTTCCTGCGCAGCACCTTCAGTGACAACTGTCTGCCAGTCTAATCCATTAAATGAAATCCAGGCAGTTCTTCTGCTATTCTGGTTTGTTGGTTTGTTATAAAAAGAATTAAATTTAATACTAAGTGGTTTGGGGGCTGAGACTTAACCTGACTTGGGACTAGGTAAGGAGGATACATTAAACCTCTTACGTCCAGAGCCAGTTTTAACAATGGACAGACTCAGGCTATCTCGCACTGAGATTCTCTCAGGTGACATTTTTCTTGGTCCTGATTGTTGGGGAGCAGCAAGTGCAAGTGCTGCTCCAAGAGGAAAGGCAAGCTGAGAGCCAAGGGTGCCAACAAGGCAAGCAGAGGCAGTGGCCTCATTGAAATGCGGATCCACAGGATCCAGGTGAGAAGGGCAGATCCAGTGACACTAAGCACGGTCAGCCAAAAGTCCAGATCTCCAGGCAAATCCAGTCATGAGGCTGGTGGGAGATCAAGACCAGAAGTCTAGTCAGAGGGTCAGGACCAGGGAGGGAGATACACTGCTTGGCACATCTGTATCCACAAAGAAGTTCAGCAAGGACCAAGGGCAAGGACCTGAACTTACAAGCAACTCCCAGACAAAGTGAGTGAGGCCCCAGCAAGGCTTCTCACGGGTATTTCTAACCTCAGCTCTCTCTCACACAAGTCTGCTCCAAGGCTGAAGAGCTGTACCGTACAAGAGCTGGCCCTCAGCACAGACAGCACAGTGTTGGTGCACTCGGGGACGTGATGTAAACCAACTCCTTCCCCGATTCAGTGCTCTGGACAGTAGCCACTTGTCATGTTCTCTACACAAAGGTAAGATTTCTTGTTCATGTCTGCTTCTTAAGTCCAAATTTTCCATGACCAATTGTGTGAATGCTGCAAGACTTACTATCGCAAAAAGATTTTTTTCTATAATACATTTAATTTCTCCATTGGTTTGTTTGTCCTGCAGGAAGCATTCGCTGCTTATGGCATGCAAACAGCACCAAGCTCACTGGAGTCAAGAGGCAGAAAGTTCCCATCAACTTGCATGCACTGGTCCCAGTCCCTGCAGTGGGATACTATGAAGAACTTCTAGTCCCCATTGCCAGCTGTCACACTAATTTTCATGGCATTAATCAGAAAGTCTGTTTCAGAAGTCCTGACTGCTGTGCTATGAGAGACAAGCACTGAAAAATTCAGTCTACAGACTATCATTCATACAAATACCTCGTACAAATTGGTGACTGGACCCTTATTTCTGTCCACAACGCAGTCTTCCACAGGTCATCAGGAAAAACACTTGACAAAAAAGACTGCTTCATTAATTAGTTGACTAGAAGGGTGATGAACAAACCTAAGAAAGGCCTATAAGCCTTTCCCCCTCCATTACTCCTAAGTTTGTAATTTTTTAACAGAAGAAAAATTCAGTTTCCTTTGGTTTTAGCAGTGCAAAGACTGGCTGAAGTGGTTGATAGTAAATTCTTTGTTACTGCCTGATAGGAGACAAAAATACCAAGGAGACCATTTTATTGGTCTCTGATAAATCACTACTAGAAGTGGACTAGAAGAACACCGGTGATGTTGGAACTTCTGTTACAGGAAGACAACAAACTAGTCACAAGTTTAGACAACCAAAGAATGAGATTTAAGAACGGACTGGATTAAAGAAATGGGAAAATGGCAGCTCTTCATGACAGAAAAGGTTCTAAGGAAATGCCATATTGATGAGTTATTTTTGGATAGCTGCCAGGGCCTTATGTACTGAAGTTGTGCCTTATGAGGTCACATCCTTGATGTCTTTTTTTTTGTTTGGGTTGTTGTTGTTTTTTTGGGGTTTTTTTTTATGGTGTCTGGGACAATACTGTGTAGAAGGAAAGGAGTAGCCTCCTTCCCTACAGAATAAGGAAGAGATATTCATACCAGTCTAGAGATAGTAAATGTCTCTGATTGTACAGCTTGTTAAAACCCCAGTTATGCCATTTCTTTTCACGTAATCTCCTTCCTCTCTTTTTGAAAACGCATCTCTACCTGCTTCCTACATATATATACCTGACTCATGGCAAATTTTGTAAAAGCACTTCTTATCCAAAGATTGACAATTAAGAATGTTGTATTATGGACAATTAACAAATATCCAGTTAAGGAGCCGTCACATCTGCATGTATTTTAATTAGATTAATTTAAAAAGAAATGAAAAAAATACTTCACAAAGTCCTCTTGAAAGTGATGCATGTGGTTAAGATATTTTGATAATGTTATCTCATGTATATGGTTAATGCCAACTTGCCATCTGTTTGCACAAACAGGAAGCACCTCCTGATATCTGTCCTGTTCACCTTTTCTTAACATAACAACCGCAAAGAAAAAAAAAAGGAAATTGCTTTGCATTTCACCTTTTAAAGTAACATTTTTAAAGTTTGCTAGTATGCATAGGAGCCATTACTTAGAGCAGACATAAATATTGTCTTGCTTCTTTCATATAAAGCTTCATTTTAAAAAATGCACTGAAAGCAAGAAACACTTATTTGCTTTTCAGAGATAATTTTTTCTACAAATTATTGACTGCAAAGTACAGATACTGATGATATAAACAAAGAAAAAGCATAACCATGAATGACACAACGATACCTGCTGCCCTGAACATTGCTCAAGACAGATCAATGGCAATGGTGAAATTTCCAGTAGACTTATTCAAATGTCTAGCCTGCCTCTTTTCTGCGAGGACAAAACTTTTTGGTTTTTTTGGTTGGGCTTTTTTTTTTTTCACTTTAATAACTTCCTTCATTTGAAAGGGGGTCGAAATCTAACAGTATTAGCGTTGTGAGCATCATTCTTAATGACGGAAAGAATTCTTCACCAAGTAAAGCACTCCAGCAATTTCTAATGATATTCCAATTTCCTCTGGAAATGTATCCTACAGACAAGCCTCTTCAGCCAAGGGGCTCTGTCTCCAACTCTTAGTTGTTGCATCCTGAACTTTGATGCCTGCACTGTCCCAGAGGAGCTCACGTGTCACAGAAGTTCAGAAATCCACATGTGGTCTTTTCTGAAGCCTGATCAGCTACTTCCTTTGAAATCAGAAGGAACAGCTTAATCTGGCTTCTGAAGCTGCCTGAGAGACAATGGAAGGGATTTCAGCACAGGCATGATGCTTTCAGAGTAGCAGAAGCCAGAAATGCCAATGGGCCGGCAATATCTATTCCTCGGAGGTGAGGTGGGAATGGCCGCTTCTGCTACTGCATTCAAGGGAGGTGCAGAGAGTTGTAAACGCTTCCTCGCATACTTGTGCATATCCAGGCACTTGGCCTTGCACACCACTGCTTGTCACGCATGACAGGAACGGGTGCCATTATTTCACTGAGACACAGGACTGGCTGGCAGCAAGTGAAGAGCTGTGTAGGGGCTCCCAAAAACTGGCAGTTGGCTCAGAACACTGAAAGAGATGGACTACTCTGCGTTTAACCTGTTACAGTAAGGGTAAATACTTATTCTGTACCAAAATGTGCATCACAGTAACATTCACTTTTCAGCACTGTCGTGACGCAGTAATTCAGCCAGAAAGTGATGGATCACTGTGCCAAGAAGAAAAAAGATATTTCGTATCAAGCAGAAGTTGAAGGATGGCATTTTTGAGAACTTAAGTTATTCATTTGTCTAATGTTGGGGAAGCGCGGATCAGGATTCTCAGACTTTGTTTGCACTAATAAGTGGGAATTTGGATCTTCCCTAGACAGTACAGGCAGGTCTTCAACCACCTTTTCAAAGCACTTCCTTTTCCAGCTTCCCAGCTTCACTCTTGCTCTCCATCCAAACGGGGCTCTTGCTGGCACTGTGACATCACAGATATGGCCATGGATACATCAGTTGAGAAAACGCATCAATGTCATGCTATTGGCAGTGGGGCTTGTCAGTTTTTCCCCACAGAAGCCTCAGGTATATATTGGAAACTAAGTTCCCATTATTAGAAATGAATCTTTATAAGTGAGTGCCTTCTGAGAGGTGAAGCTGTCAATTGTAATCACCACCCGAATTGTAAAGGAACGACATGATTTGGAGCTGTTTTTATGTTGGGCACTCAACATGTGCTAAGTGAGATAATTGGTTTGCAAATGAGATAATCAGTATGTGAAATACTGAAGGCAGATCCACCAGCCTGAACACTAAGTGTGTACTCGAAGAAATAACGTTAGCTCCATTTTAGACATTTAAAACAAAACAGAGGCAGTTCTAACCCTCTTTGGATGTTGATTGGTGACAGTGGACTGTTATTAAAGCATGATGATTAGACAGATAATCCTTCAATTCACCTCCTGTGCACAAACCTTTTCAAAAAGGAATAAGTAGAGGCTGAAACAAAAGTGAGAAATCAGAATTCCAAAATTGCTTTCATTTGACAAGCTGAGATAACAAACACTGGGCATAAAGACAACTCAAACCCAAATTCTCCAACATACTAGCATAAACACATATTTGAGTATATAAAGGGCTAGTCTATGATGATGCAGGGAAAAAAAAAACAGATTAGCATCCCATTTTGGGAGGTAAAGATTCAAGTTCTGTCTTAGGTTGCAAACAGGAGGGGCTTCCACTTGTTGACATCCCAAAGTCAACATACAAGGTGTCATACCTGCAACACTGTTTGGTAAAACGTTTGTCATCTATTGTGCCTCTTAAGATAGTGCATTAAGGAACATTTGGTGACCTGGCCTGCAACTGTTATGTGCTAATATCAGAGTTCTAATCAGAAAACCTGAATACTAAGATGAACCACTTACTATCTGAACTACACGCTTCTTGGTTACTACTTCCATGCTATGGAACATGACACTAGGAAGAAGAAATGGCCTCCCATCAAGACTCTCTCAGTGCAGACTGGAAGGACAACAGAAGCAGCCCTGGAATCCAATAACCAACCAGCCCCCAAACTGGATGCCTTATTTACCCCATGTGCAAAGCTAGAAATGAACGGACAGGTACAGTTAAAAATAAACTTTCCTTCTGTAAAAAGGAACTGATCAGGCAACAGAGAATTAAATACTCTGGAAATGCTTGGGAAGATATGTAGTCTGGGAGCTTTCTTATGGGGAACTACCTCAAGTTAAATTGTCAGAGGAAGAAAATATAGAACAATCACACAGGAGAATACACACTCTATTTCTCAAAAAAACTATTTGCTTTGAAATAAAATAGTATTTTGCTTTAGGAAGTTGTCCAACCACTGTATCAACCACCCCTTATCTAGGGAAATTGATTACAAATATTAAACCAAATTTAAGGGCTTAGCTTAAAAGCCCAGTCAGACAGAAAGAGAATTTCATAATTTCAGTCCAAGAAAAAAAGGATAGTTCAATGTGTGAGCGGAGTGCTACTGAGGAGTACAAGTCAGAGATAACTAGACTTGCGACTGTGACAACTGGCTGCTAATGAGACACATTCAGCTTATTCTAGTAGTACTGCTAGTGTCCCTCAGCTTGTGGAGTTGCCAATTTCCATTAAAAAGACAGAAAAATTAAGTGGTCTGTGGAGGAAATAGTCATAAACTGTTCATTACCTGGATCAGCACCCTGGAAATTCAACATTTTTAATTTCATACCTGGAATCCATGAAAAAAGTTATTCAGAAAAAGAAAACAAAAATATCTAAACAGCAGTGGGCTATCAACTGCTGCAAATGTGTTATTGAAACGAAGCAATAAAAAACCAGAGTTCACAGATGTCAACATCAGCAGTATATGCAGTTTTTATACTCAACAACCTCTAAGAGGTTTTGAAATAAAAACAGGCTTATTCTCAACACAAAAAACCCATTATGAAACAATTAAAGAAAATGATCAAGATTTGAAAATGCCAGAAGAGTGCCAAAAAGCAAAGGATGAGTTAAAGACTCACTGAGATCTGAAGGAGAAGATACTGTTTTCTCTACAAAAATGGAAGCTATCTGATTTAAAAAAAAAGGCTTGAGGTGTATCCACACATGTACATCAACATGCAGAGGAAGGGAAGAATGAAGGAATACTGAGTCTAAATTTAGCCACAGTGATTATTGCTGCAGCATATATGCTTCATTCATGGGCTGAAATAAATCTATAAACAACTTATTAGTTAACAGAGTTCTTCAAAAATATGTCAGCTCTTGTACACACACATCTCAGCAGTCTGAACTCTAAGAACTTCTTTATCCTATTGGTACCCTACGTATAGTTGTCTTTGGAGTCTATGGCAAGGTTGCTGAAGGCTGTTTCTATTTAGTTATGTCACAAAATCCCAAAGTAGCCTTAGGTAACAGACTAGTCGGCATGGAAACCTAATTAGAGAAAAAGGCTTTGCGTAACACTTGGTTGAAAATCCCATCCATTTATTCAGGTAAAGCAGCTTGGTAGATTCCTTCCTGACAATAATATCTAAGTATGTGGAACAAGCTGCTCCCATCCAAAATCTTAACTGTGATAGTAAGAGCTTATATGGACCCAGCAAGGTATAAAGGTTGCAGAAGGTCTTCAGGGTTCACAATGTCTGTTTGAAGGACTTGTTGCTGGTAGTCAAACTTCTGAAATTATTCAAGAAGACTTTGACAAAGTGGCATCTCTCAGTGCTAGTGGGAGAGCTAAAGAAAATGCTGAGGTCTGGTCCTTAAACTTCTTTGAGAGGGCAGAAATGGACTGCTTGGGAGCATATGCACCGAGGGATTTTTTTTCTACCATTATGAATGAGGATAACATTCCTGAGGAGGAATTCTTGTGCCAGCAAAGTTTTCGCATTAATTTTTTTTTTCCCAAGGACAGGAGTTTACCACTTAGATATAACCAGAAAGTAAATCAGCAATCTAGTCTCACAGTCCTTAGTTGACAAAACATGAAACTTGCACATTTCTCAGGATATGAGCCTCCCCATAACAATAAAGACACTCAGTATGCCTACTCACAGAGCATCTCTCCAGTGTCCCAGGAGAAAGACATCTAATGAATGAACAATTAAAGGAAGTCACATTGTTATAGCAGTCTGGTCTTTGCAAGTAGAAAAATCTTATATAGAGATACCATGTGATATGAATCAAAAGAGAGTCTGGCCTCACTGAAAAGTAATGGCAGCGCAGAACAAAAAGACAGGAGGGAAAAGACAAAATAAGCTTAAAGTGGAAGATGGGGCAGAAAAGAGGTAACAAAGTGAAGATTTTCATATATGGCAGTAGACATCACACATTCTGGAGCAACCTGGTAAAGCTCTTTTCTGAGCCAAGAAACTTAAGAGAAACAAAGAAGCAGGCAATACAGTGTCTTTAACACAGCACAAATGAAGGAGTAAACGCCCTGCAGATACACAAAGCACTTTTTAAAGATGAAGGGTCTGAGGTTCATACACAGCCCCTTCCCCCCCGCCCTCCCCGAATGGGCACACAGATGAGTGCTCAAAGGAGAAGTGGTATTTAGTTGTCAACAGAAGGCGCTGACCACCTTTTCTGCAACTTCCCACCACCTTCCACATACCTGTCTTTAGTGACAACAGTGTTGTCAACAATACCTAGGCATGAACTCCTCCTTTATCTATTTGCAATTTGGTTATCTGCCAGCCTCCCTCCACGTTTCTCAATAGGAAATGAAAGTCAAGCTGACTCCCTGCTACCACACTGGTGCACAGATGCAGCAGTTGCTTCCCTTTTCCCAGTGGGGCTTTCATTTGGGTTACAGAAACATAAACTTTAGAAAAATGCTGGGAAATGAAAGAGATCAAGAAATAGAAAATTCAAGAGAGAAAGACCAAAAACGTTCATTGATACTAGAGTATCAAAAGGATAATATAGTACCCAAAGACCTGAACTACGTCTTGTCTCAATGAGAGAAAGGCAAGAGGCATCTATCCCTAAAATCCTATGAGCTTCATGATGCATCAGCAAATGATTACTGGTGGTGAGACACAATGGGAGAGAACTTCCCCCGAAGCAAAGAAGGATTTTTTACAGGAGCAAAAGTATGGGAAACAATGGAGATGAAGGAGAAGAGATTATGAAAATGTGGGAGGAAAATGGCATAGTGGGCAATGAAAATATGAAAGTGATACGAAGGGGAAAAAGAAATCAGATTAATGGGAAAAAAAGCAAAACTGGATGAATTATTTAAATTAGAAAAGAGGATAGACGAAAGAGTTGGAAAAAAAAGAACAAAGAAACTACAGTTTTAAAAGCAGTAACAAAACAGCAAGCCGATATTTTTTGAGGGAATGAATACATATGGCACCATTTTATTCTACTGCCTCAAAAGGTGCATGGAGGTGATGCTCAATAATTCTGCATTTGTGGTAAGTTCACCATTTCTCAGGATTGTCCGTGGAAGAAAAAAAAAAGAACAGAAAGTTTTCAATATGTACACTAGCATCTGTTTAAGGGCTGTATCCACGGCAACTAAAAACCAAGACAAAAATCAGTCACCGTGCAACCACACACCCAAGAAACTAGCAACGTAAGATAATTTTTTCAGTTTCTAACAACATATTCAGACACAGTACCACTGAACGTTTAAGGGCTAAAATAAGGTACATCAAGTAATGAAGTTTGTGGTTCATGTTCAAATTCTACCACATACTCAATCTGCTCCTCGAAGTTATGGGTGTCTAACAACCCAGCACTCACACGCACACCTCTATGCTTCGGGCTCCTCCAGACCAGCACATTTCAGCTAGAGAAAGGCTGGGGAAGGTAAAGCTCAAAGAGTCGTTAGCAAAGAAATTATGGGGAGGTGGTTGGGGTTTTTTTTTGTTTGTTTGTTTGGTTGGTTGGTTTGTTTGGTTTTTTTCGTAGAAAGCATCCAAAGTTAATTCTGCTTTGGATAAAAAAGCTCACTGAAGAGCAGAAAAATAAAAGAGAGAAAATTATTTACATTCCAGTATCTTGGACACTACAGTATCCAAGTCTTGTTTTACTACAGTGAAAACAACTCATGAAAAATGTTTTTTCTCCAGTTACTTTCCCTGGGTTTTTAAAAATTTTTTAAAAACTTTTACTCTTTTTGTGTTAGCTCACCAAACTTATCAGGCTCACATTCTTCAGAATTTCTCGCACAGACTTGAAGAATAAGCTTACTATGAAAAGCATCTATTTAAGAAAAGGGCCTCCTTATGGCCAGAAGTTTCCCACATTGTGCAGGCAATAGAGCACCGTTAAAACCACCTGTCATGTTCTTGTGTTCTTCTTCCATATGCTACCAACATGCAGGGAAACTGCATTGTCTGTTTTCCCAAATGATGAACTGAAGAGTAAAGGAGTGGGAGGAATGAGCAGAGCACCTTCTCAAGAGGCAACTAAACAAAATTGTTGCACTACAGGATACAGAGGAAAGTTAAAGTTCATTTCCCTTGTCAAATAAAAGCAGGAGAGAAAATATAAAGTTGTCTCACCTATGGCACATTACCTATGGACAGCATATTGGGTATCCAGAAATCTGCACAACATTCTCCCAGAATATAATTCAAAGCCATATTTGATGACTGATACATACTTCACAGCTTTTATTATTTTCAGTTTCACAAAAAACCCTCCCTAAGAAACTGATCTGCATTCTTTACCAGCTTCACTCTGGCAGGTAAATTATCACCTAAATTCTGCAACATGATCTGTTCAACTGCACTGCCTTCAAATTATACCTTTGCAATTCTCTAAAGGCAAAACAATTGCCTGAGTATCACAAACCGGAAAACTGTTTTAAATTTTTAAAATACTGAGATGGAAATTAGTCTGCTTCTCATTTTTACCTCTATATCTCAAAATTTGTGAATGATGCTTTTTATGATTTAGTTGATGGCCAGTAAATTCTGTGCGTGAGTCATTAAAAAAAAGGCTGGTCAAAAGCTTTCATGACACATCTTTTCTGAAAAATGTCTCTGAAATGTTCATACATTGAGCTCATCGCCTTCCGATCACTGGTTTCACAGATTAGCACTATGAGTTAACTAAATACTGCGCTCAAGTTAAAGCCCAAACATGAAGGTAACTTGAAAGTGTTTCAGCAACTTGTAAAGGGAAACATCTTACTGATGTTCAAACAATGTTCATTTATTTTACTTAAACCCCTCCGCCTTTTTAAAGAACTCTATTTGAAGTCAAACATGAAAAGATGGTTTTCCACTTTCATTGTTCATAGCCTAAGGAAAGGAGAAGATGAGATGAAAAAGTTATCAACTCTTCTTTTATTATTTACCGTTCTGAACTTATTTACTACTTTTTGCAATTAAAGATATATTATAAAGATTGTCTTTCGTAACTGGAAATGGCTTCTTCCTCCTATCTGAAGAAACTTGGGCGCACTCTTCCCAGCAGCTTGTAGCCCAACAGACACTTTCAATTCATTTTCTATTGCAACGGCAACATTCAAGAACTGAGTAATTGCTAGTTCAGTTCTTATGTTAAAACTGATTAATGTTCTAATGGGAATAGAGAAAAGGAGATTAGGATCTTCTACCTGAGGAACAATTGAATCAGATTGAAAAGTTAAGAAATCAAGGAAAAGAGAATTATGTTAGCAGGGACTGGAAACAAGGATGCATACTTCAGTTGTTGGCCAAAGCTTTATGCTATCACATCTCTAATTCTAGCAATGTATTAATGGTAGCGTAGCTATAGCTACTTGTGCTACACTACCTCGAAGACAATGAGAACTTGTGTATCAGTAGAGCTGTGTTTCAGGCAGAGGAAACTCAGTAAAGACCTCAAACTGGTAGGCTGCAATCAAATTATGAGCAATATATGTTCACATAGAGCAACACAAGGCCTGTGTTGTCCGCTAGGTTTGATAGAGTAGTAACACATACATCTAAGATACTGGAAAAAAGTGAATTGAGACACAATCTGCCTTGTTTTACTGCCCTACAATGCAAAGTATGTGAACATCTGCATTTGCTGGTTTGACTAAAACAGAGAAAATAAACAGGCTCTGCTATTGTATTCAATAAGGAAATAAAACAAGAGCATTAAATGTGGCAAACAGAAAGTCCCTGTGGTTGACCTCTGTAAGAAAGTTAGAGAATTTAATTTCTGCACTTTCTTAAAAGAAACAAGCCTTATTCAAAGTACATCTACAAACAAAAGAGTTACAAAGACAATTTTCAACCTCACTGAAAAGGACGCTAACAATACAAATACTCAGACCTCCTAACTTTCCACAATGGCTCTTACTAAGGACCACCGACAGGCAATCACTTTACCTTTGAGCCTCATTTTTGGTAAAAGAATGCCAGAAGTACTGATATCCTAACAGGATTGTCTGATATTCTGCTTACATCTTGTGAAGCACTTTTAATGCTATATAAAACACTTAAACGTAGCAGTATAACAGTGTACGAAAGACTGACAGAGAAGAATAAAGAAATGCATTATTTTTAAGAAACAGGAGCCACTAAAAGCATACGAATCAAAAGTGTATTTTTCCCATAACTTAATATAATCCTTACAGAATGTATATCAATACCTGCTGCTGCCTTTGCCGCCTCATTTGGGCAACCTGAGACATCATGATTTGACGATCCAGTAACTCCATTCTCTGCTGCCTCTGAATGTCAACTGTTGCTCCCATTCCCACTCGAACTTCATTTGTTGGTTCCGCAGATGAGAAGATTGGTTCAAGAGTCCAAGAAAATATCTTTGCTACCCAGCTGGGTACACAAAGAATTCGATGAACTTTTAATATACTGCTATTGTAGCAAATCCCAGAAACCTAAAACAAACAAAAAAAAAAAAGGTTAAAAAAACCCAGCCAAACCAAAAAACTTAAATACACCAAATCTACTTTGTATTTAGCTGCAGATAGCAGTTGGTCTTTCTGTTTTTTAAAGCACTTTTTATTGCATTTACCCAGAGTTCTCAGTCAAGAATCAGAGAAAGACTAGGGGATTTCTTTACCTCCAACTTCCCCACAACTACAGACTAGTACTTGTCTAAATCTGTGTACCACGTTGCCTGTGACTCAGAAAGCTGTTTGGGGTTTTTTGTTTGTTTCAGAGTTTGAGCCCAAACCAAGCAACTCTTTCTCAAACATGTCAAAATTCAAACAAAATTTTCCTTTCTAGTCAGGGTACGCTGCATGCTGACCCGAGAAGATTAAGGCTGCCCTTGAGGATGCTGAAGCACTGTAAATAATCCTCAAAACCCCAACCCCTTAAGGCTTCTGCCCCCATCACCCAAGTCTCTCCTTCCAGTAAAAATAAACACAAACCATCTGATTTGAAGCTAAATCTAAGAGTATGCACATACTTATTCCGAAAGGATCTCATCTACCTTCTAGGAGAAGAAAAAAAGACAGCTTCAAAACCCAGTTCATTAAAAACTGCGATATTGAAAAAGCCTTTGTGATGCATTTCTGTCACATATAAGAAAAACAAAATTTTCCCTGCATTCACACTCATGCTTGCCTCGGGGCTTGATTTCATTTCAGATTTACGAGGAGCAACAGAAATTCACATGTCCCATAAATGATCTACAGTCATCACTCAACCATCATTTTAA
>NW_009646761.1:2518144-2530776 GCF_000708025.1 Charadrius vociferus | reverse complement strand
ATTCCCAGTCTGCCATTCTGCTTTATGCCACATTTCAGCATTCGTCACCATTTATCGTCTGTTATGCCACAAGATTTATGCTATGACAACAGAATGAAATGAACAGGAAGAGATACGAACCCCAAAACATCTGTAAACATACCCAAACAATGCAATTATGCTAGAAGCAATGTAGAAACTCCACATCTGGGCTATTTATTTGGGGATATTTATTTTGTCTCACTGGCATTTGTATAAACCTACCAAATGCATTGCTGCATATCATATACAAAGGGAGACAGTATAGGAAAATGCAACGTTCTTTGGGAGGGGGCTATTTTTCAGACTATTTACAAGGTTATTGTGGATTACCCAGTGAGATAACGAGACTTTTAGCAAAAATACATTCTGCTTTGGGAAACACTGATTTTCATTTTATTTTGCTTTCATTTTATGACTGCTCTCAGGGTTGGATGTAACACCAAACAAAGGCTACCATTCTAAAATGAGAAAGAACAGTTTTAAACTGCCCTAACCCCTTCAATCTTTTTGTGCTATGAGGAAGGAGGTAAATGGGATGGGATGAGAAGGTGGCCATAATCTGTGGCATCATAGTGAAGGCTGCCTTAAAGAAAAATTCTGTATTCAAAGAATGGTCCTGACTGGACTCCAGGAATGACAGGGCTCTGGAACAGAAGCTTCTTCATGACCTCAGAAATTCTTTCCTCAGCTCTAGCGAAACTGTTCCAGATGACTGTAAGCCCATGACCAAAACTTGTGCACATCAACTGGAAACTAAAATAGAACTATAATCGCCAAAGAATAAGTGGAGGAAAATTCATATTGCTCCTACAATTCATCTACTTTTGGTACGTAGTGTTTGAGATATCTACTTAGCATATCTTAGCGTCTCTCAGAAGCTAAGAGAGTTATGTAGATAGGCTCCTCACTCAAGAAAATGTAGATTGCAGGGCTACAGGAAGGTCACTTTTTGGGGAGGAACAATTACTGAACCAGGTTGCAAATATTATGTATACTTTTAATCAGATGATTTCTTAGACACAAAATGCACAAGCAGCATTAGAACCTACAAATTATCTTCCCTCCTCCCACCTCATATCTTTAGGCTATGGAGCCAGGCCCCCTCTTTGGTCCCAGGGATTTTGCATCACTGGCTGCACAGGTGTAACCAGGCAGGGAAAGGGCGCTCCAGCTCAGAATACTTTGTCCAATGTCACACCACCATCCCCTCACTTCTTCCAGATTTCCCTCCCAGCTACTGATCTTCTGCCACTCTTATCACCTACAGTCCTTTGTTAAGGTCTATTGTTTTCAGGGCACCCTAAATCTTGAACAGGTTCAAAAAGTCACAAGAACAAAACAAAGCAAGCGGTGATAGGAAAATCTACATCTCCCTGAATGTATGACAAATCTTGACACGTGTCTGAACACATTAACCACAAACAGAATCATTCTTTTATCAACTCAAGATAGAAAATACAGCAAAGAGATACCAGCAGCATGTCTTTAGTGTCAGTATTTTGGGACTTGTTTGTCTCAGAAGGGAAAGTGTACTGCAAGCACCAACTAGTAGCTGCACCAGGAAAAGTATTCTCATATTTTTCTAAGTAGAGACAGCTAGTCATAGAACTGTATAAACATTTAGGTTGGAAAAGACCCTTAAGATCATCAAGTCCAACTGTAAACGTAACACTGCCAAGGCCACCACTAAACCATATCCCTAAGCACCACATCTACACGTCTTTTAAATACCTCCAGCAACGGTGACTCCACCACTCCCCTGTTCCAGGGCTTGATAACCCTTTTGATGAAGAAATTTTTCCTAATATCCAATCTAAACCTTCCCTGGCACAACTTGGGGCCATTGCCTCTTGTCCTATTTCGGAAAAGGTAGTTGTAGAAAGCAAGTAATTCCAGAGCATTTAATCAGAAGAAAAGGCTTTATAAGGCTAAAAGTTTATGGACACTGCTAAAATGGAGAATGGCACTTAGCATTCTGTGTGAGACCCGTACACGTGGCTCCTACCTGTCTTCCTAGCTTTACTGAGCCCACTGGAGTAGCATGCCTGGTCTATAGCCAATGCACCAGCTGCAGTGGGCTGTCTTCTCTCTCCTTGTTGCTCCTCAACAGCAGACTAGTGTCTTGGCCCCTCCTTGTCCTGCCTTAGACAGAAACTCAAACGTGTGGACTTCTGCGCTCACAGCGCAGGAGGTCAAGAAGTCTGACAATATAAAGTTCACAGTAAAATCTAAAATGAAAAGCACCTGGTGAGGGAACAAGGCAAAACTGTGTGGGACTAGAAGAGAAGTATACTTTCCACACATAGCTGCCAAGAAACTTATTGTGGACCAGTAAGTGTTCAGAGCAATCACGTGAGACTGCAGTTCTTCACAAGTATAAGCAGATGGAAGGACAGATTCAGCTGTGAAGAGCACCAAGTGTAAGGGCAGACTCAGCTGTGAAGGCCACCAAGTGTACACTGGCAAGCCACCTTGTTACCTCCACATCTGTCAGGATTTCAGTGCCACTCCCCTTCTTCTCTCCCTTGATTTACTATTCCAATTATAAAGCTCTTAGATGGAAGCAGAAGAAACTTTAAACACTGCTCAGTTGTAACAAAATTTCAAGAAGTTTCATCTAGTAAGGAAGAGATACCTATTTGCATATTTCCAATAAACCCAGAATGGAGACATTTGTAGTTAAAAAAAGTCTTGTGATTCAGTATGGTTTAGTGTCATACACCCATCTTAATGTCAAGTATTTTCAAAGAACTTCCTCTTCGGCTGGTTCATATGCAGGACTTGATATATATCATTTTTAAAAAACCTAAGCTTTGACAAAGTATAGAGTAACTTTTACACCATTTTTGTTACAGACACGGAGTGAATTTCTAGTGCTTAAGAAAGTAAACCAACTTTGTTTATTCAATGAAAATAAGATGATCTCATTATATCGCAATTTCAACACTGTACATCAGGTTAAAGGGTTACTTTGCCCAAACAGATGAGCCTCCTAAGTATCTTAGGCTCTGAAAAGTCACCACAGAAAGATGCTGCAGTTAAGTTCACATTGGTAGAATGGAGAATTTTTGGCTGGCAACATAAAAAGCATCTTTGCTGTTTTCTTGTAATCACACCATCATAACCTACAACCTCATCACCCATACCGTATCAGGCAAAATGGTAAGTAGAGGAAACAGAGTATGCTAGAAATTGTCTGGCATGCCGCAGAAAAAAGCGTTCTCACAGTCTTTCAGTTTCTTAACATCATGGCTTACTACTGGTCCTTCACATGAAGTTTCCTAAGCTCTTCCCACTCCTGTAGTAAGCCCAACTTCCTCTTCCCTTCCCTTATGTCCCTCCAAAGCTGTACAACTTTTTAGAAAAAGGAAGTAGCTGTAGTTTCTCTTTTAGACTAGGTAAACCAGACATGGAAGCTCTCCAGTATTTTACACGACAAAGACACACATGCTTCACTACTAACTGAAATATTTAAAATCACTGTACTTGATTAACATTAAAAAAGGAAATTAAACAAAAAAACAGTAGGCAGATTGGTGTAGA
Source organism: Charadrius vociferus (assembly GCF_000708025.1). Classification (NCBI taxonomy): domain Eukaryota; kingdom Metazoa; phylum Chordata; class Aves; order Charadriiformes; family Charadriidae; genus Charadrius; species Charadrius vociferus. The sequence goes on along the minus strand of NW_009646761.1, from coordinate 2,527,212 downwards.
AGATTATGTTGAAAATTATTTTGTCTAACAGTGACAACTTGACAGAATTAAATATCAGCAAATACCCAGTTATTTTGTTCTGAATAATTTAAATATATTCATCATGTGTATTCAAGACTTTGCTGTTTCCAGATATCAACAAACTGAAAGCAAAAAGCACTATTCTTAAGATGAACTGGCATTTTTATACCTATTTTATCTGCTTTATCTTTGGTATGTTCTGAATTCTACACAACTAGAATCAAAACAAGGGGTTAAGGCTTGCGTTGAGATTCTGTACTTACCTTGATCAGGGAAACACAGTTACAAACCAAAAGAGATCGTGTGAAAACCACCCAATAAATAAAATCACTACACATGTACTTTCAACTTCTAGTTATAACCTGCAATGTAATTGTAACACAACAGGTTATTTTGTTTGGGTTTTATTTGAGGAAATAGTCACTAACAGTATAAACAACCTTTTGCAATAGTTAGCTTGACAGAAAAGTAAGTTTATAATAATAATAAACTAATTCTCTTCAATTTCCTTCCCAGTTGACTGGGCTTATAAATTTCCCAGATTTTTTTTTTTCTTCGGAGTCCATCAATGCTAGCTTCATTGGTCAGGTACAATCATTGTTAGATCTCAATCATTCTTTGTCTATGTGCAAGTATCACTGTACTGCCACTTCAGCACAGTACATCTATTCTTAACTTGTACTCGTGACCTAAGGATAGGTTCCCTTGTGTCTCTGCTAGAGCTCTGCAGGTGATTGTCATCTTATTGTTAACCAAACCTCTTCACATAGAAGATCATGATTAGATTTATCTGCCCCAGCGTAGACATCTGTAATTTAAAAGCCTACATATCAGCTGCTTGTTTAAAGTTTATTTCATAGTCAACAGAGAGAAACGGGCACTGTTAAGATGTGACTCATCCTACGGCAGATATCTCCAAAGTACACACACAGCTGAATTACTCTCACGGATTCCCTCTCTAAACAATGGTAACATTGCAGCCATGATGGTGCTTGTGTACAGGCTAGAAAAGCTTTATAGAAGCAATCTACCTCTGAACCAGTTGGCGCAATTGACAAAACAGACCAGATTTTGGGCACACAAACTCTTCCTCAGATCTGAGAGAAAAAATGAAAACTTTGAAGCGAAATACAAACAGAAAACTAAAATCCATTTTTCTACAGGATCTCAGAAGCCGTGGATATAGAAGAGAAAGTATCTTCTGACACATTATTACCTTCTCCCCTCCTTTACCTCTACCTTCTTTCTCCTCCTTCCAGAATTGGAAATAGCTGCATCTCTCTCCTACCCAAACACTTTCAACCTCACTTCCACACTAACATCCCCTGTATACCAGATGAATCAACTACTTTTCTTCCCAGATGCTTTAATTGATATAGGAGCAAGTGTGGTCAGCTCAGTTAGTTGTCGTGTGTTTACACGTAGCCATCTAGGCATAAGCAAGGTGTCTAAGCTCCCACCACAGAGGAGATCAAGTCAATACAGTCAGTAGAACGTAGAGACACTCATCTCAAATTAAGCCACCTACAGTCACTCAACTGAATATTGACTACTGCCCACATGCAGATTCCTCACGTTAGTTTTGGGTGGGATTCTGCACATCCGTTAGCTTACATATGGGTATCTGCCCCTGTCCTAAAGTTAGGACAAAGAGACAATGCTCCTTTTTCATTTCCCAGTCTCTGTTCTTCTATTGCTTTTCCATTTCTTATTTCAGGCTATGCACTTTGCAAACTATGTGCTGAGGTTGCCCAGAGAGGTGGTAGAGTATCTCCATCCTTGGAGATACTCAAAAACCCTCTGGACTCAGTCCTGGGCAACCAGCTCTAGGTGGCCCTGCTTGAGCAAGGCGTTGGACTACATGTCAACCTCAGTGATTCTATGATTCTGTGAACTGCCTTACTACTTGGACCTCTGTGGGCAGTATTACCAGCAAAGGGGAATCACAACAGTTACACATAAAATATATGCTTTCATTTAGGAAGATACTTCAGCATATGCAGAATTTTTAGTAAGTGAGTAGTCTCACTAGTATAAGCAATACTACTAATACATATATCGTAAAACCAATGTCAAATATTCAGAAATCACAAGTCAAGTTCCAAAAAGTCACTAGCTAGATTGTCTTAAAATCATAAGTGGGTTTTTGGGTTTTGTTTGTTTGTTTGTGGATTTTTTGGTTGTTTTTTTTATTATTAAAAAAGTTTCCTTCATTATTTCTAAACCTTTGGGATATTCTTTTGGATTTTGAAGCAGTAGTTTGCTCAAGAATTAAAAGCTTATTTTACTACTAGGAAAGCTGACATTCCCCCCAAACTCCTGACTTGTAGGGCTAGGACTTCAAGAAACACTGACAAGAGAAAGAAGAAAAAAAGAAAACAAATCAAAAGTACTTTCTGCATCTTTCCAAACTGTCCTGAAAAAGAGTTGAGGTTATCCATATAATCCAAAAAGGACTGGTCCTTTAATTTGAATGTTAGATCTTGAAGTTGTAACCTGGTCAATATTTTCATTCACGTCTTTTATACAATAAAACCTTTTGCTGCAGTTCTTAGAACATAATCCACAGTTATGTGCAATATGATCTAGCTGTAGTATAAAGACCTCTATAGCACTTTGTTACATGGGTAGGTGTGTTTATAGGACCTTTGCTGACAGGCAAAACAGGACCCATGCAAGTCCTCTAGTGTGGTGCTTGAGCCTGAGCTAGAAAGCCCAGCCCACGAAGTAGGCACAGCAAGCACAGCTCTATACAGAGCAGCCCAGTGTATCTCCAGAGCAACACCTATGGGGTGTTTAATGGGATTTCTCGATGCTGTGGGCAATGACACCGGGTAATTAAAGACAAGACAGCAGCAGGAAACCTTTAAATAACATACATTTTTTGATTTATTTACATTTTCTTAGTTATATTTTCTGAAAATGATGTTTCTTGCTACTGAAAACGATAAAAATATGTTCCCCTGTGATCATCCAGTGTTTCCACAAACTAAAGACTTAAATAAAAAAAAAATATCAATGAGAAGGCTACAATATACTTATAAAACTAAAGTTTAAAAGATACTGTTAGGAATATCCCCCCTTTTGTGCCAATTTTTCAAGTCAGAAATGCACCGTGAAGAAGTCTATTACCAGGCATTTGGGTGAAACAAGCTCAAAATGACAAAATAGCAATGAGAGTTCCTTTAAAGTGCTATTAATGTTATTGTGAGTGCACTAGATTTTACTTCACCCAGTAACAATATTCAAAACAGTAACACATCTTTAAATTATTTCTTAATACAGTTTTATTTAAATTTCATATTTGCACTGTTTTGCCTCCACCATGGCTTTTCATAATTCCAAATTTAAAAGAACGAATTAAAAATGTGATTTCAGTTATTGCAAATAATTAACTTTTATCTACCCTGAACTCCAATTCAAATATTACTTGGCTATAAATCAACAACATAAAAACCCAAGGCATAGGTTTCATCTATTTTTTTTTAAATTATCCAAACTCAATCTGGTTAGACTGAGCCGCTTCTGTGTCACCAAAGCACGATGACAAGACATTTAACTAGAGGTAAGTAGACTTATCTGAATCACCATTTATAATTACACAATTACAAAGGATTCAAAGAATATCACACTTTGACATTGACTACAGGTCTACATAAGGCTAAATGTGGATGACTGTAAAATGTCCTCCAGGCTAACTGGGGGATGAAGAAGGACGCATGGCAGGACATGAATGTGGAAATAACTGCATACTACATTATCAGGCTCTGATCAAATATACACTTCAATAAAGTCAGCACATGTTTAACATTAATTTCAAGTATATAGAAGGGATGATATTTTAAGTGTGAATACTGCACTGTATGGTGATACAAATGCTTCTGTATTCCCCTCATAACATTTTTTAAAACTGAAATAATTAAGAGTAAGGATTGTTTAAACTAACTTAAGAAAGATGTGGAAGAGAAGTAACAACAACAAGAAAATCAACGATTCTTAGGTCTGATCTGATATTAACCACACAATGTTGTTTTCAAAACAAGAACTAAAAAAATGGAAGTCTGGTTTAAATAGTTTGTTCCCTAGCCCAATCATGTTTTTAAAAAGGCTGATCTATCATGGGCAGGAATTCACTATAGCAAAACACCTCAGCCAAACAAATAGCAAAGTTCTTAAACAGAACTCAAAACAACTCAAAACAATCCAAAGTACACTCCTGAGCATTTAGCAAACAGGTATCTGTAGTCTGTGTAAAACCAAGTTAGGAAATTAAAAATCATGAATAAGAAATAAAGCACTCAAGATCAGAACTGAAATTAAAATCAAGCACTCAACACTGTCTGAACTTTCTCTCTTAATCTTACTTAAGCCTTTAAAGTACATGCTATAAATTACGGATTCTCTACAGTTTTCCAATATCTAAAGTATAAAAAGTGCAACTTTTCACACAACCTGAGAAAAGTAAATCACAGTGTAGTACAGAAACAATGCAGAAGGCATTAATTTTGGCTTGGTGAAATCTGCAAAGTAAACAGGGTTTTAGAAACTTGAGCATTTGTAAGGTTAAGACAATTTCTATTTCCTGAGGTTTTAACCAAACTCTACACAAATTCAAGGCAGCTCGCAGAAGACTTGGGACATTCCAAATTTTGAACTTTATGCAATGCAGGTCACCTTGCAAACAAATAAACAAATAATACTAGATAAGAAGAGTCTACAACGCTAAAATTACAGAAAAGGCCTGAAAAATACCTTTCCCTGAAGAAATATAGACCTAGCTCCATGGTTAGCAGAAACCCTGGCATGTGATCTGCATGATGACAACATTACACTAATGAGTGGAGGGAACTGCATGTCCCAGCGGGCATATCTCATCTGCTGGTACCAACCTGAGCTTACTTCTTGAAGCAGGTAAGTTGTAGCTATGACTGAGTGAGCCTTGACATGGCCCTCAAATTTCAATCGTGCAAGAGTTTAGCAGTGAGAAATATAAGCTGAGAACCCAAGAGATTTCAAAGGAGGGGGAAAAAAGGGAGAGAAGATGGGTTGATATGTAGGCGTCCAATGAAACACTCAAGTGGATACCACTTTCTAAGGTGTTTTGACTGTTTTAAAGAGAAAAAAAATTAGGGAAACTGTTTCTGGCTTTCACTAAACTGAGTGATATGCATTATATGGAAGCACTTCTGTAAACAACTATTGAAAAAGTTTTTGGCTTAAAGTCAAATGGAAATTGTATGACTTTCATGATACATCTGCATTTCCAATATGAAGTTTCCTAATTTTATGACATAAAACCCCCCTATCACAAGAAACAAATCTGGACTGTATGTACCAAGTCTGGTATGTTTCTGGCAAAACAAATCACAACAAATGAAACCAGTCTCATAAATTATGAGAATAACATTACAGATTACCGATTAAATCAGGTTTGTGAATTTGTTTACAGTCTACTTCTTGATTCTCCATTTTTGTATTTGAACAGCACATTTTACACAACATACCAGCAACTGAAATTACCAGGCTGATACTGACATACCAAAAGAACAACAATACTGAGAGGTACTCCGGTTTCATCTAGAGAGTAAAGAAGCTGCCTTTAAGAGTGTATTTCTATGCTGATTCAAAATTAGAGATCTAGGAGGATATACCTTATGGCAAAGACAGACGCAGCAGACCTTCTGTATTTCAATAACAAAACACATGCTGTAATCTCAAAAACTGAGAACAATCCAGCAACAAACTACAAATTGTCTAAAATCCCCTATCACCAGGCACATTACATCAATGTCTACCTGCATCCAGAGACTCATACGCACGCAAACACGTACACACACGCAAACACATTTTTGTAATGAGTGCATCGCTCAAAACCACTGAAAACAAGAACTCAAGGCAGTAGAATTTCCAGTTGCTCTACACCCTGCCTAGAATTCACAGGGAAGTCTAACAGCATTAGCAAAGATGAACACAGAAATCAATCTCCAGTGCCACATCTTACACCTGGAAAGTCAAAATCCCGTTTAGTGTAAGAGTGTTCATTACATGTTAAACTATAAATTGTGAGAATTTAAATAAACCTAAACTGGGAACACGGTGAAGAGAAAGTGGAAACTGACAGTTCAGAAATGGTGTCGGCACCATCCATTTTAATACTCCACATAAGCAGAAGTGCAACAAAAGCTAAATTGCAGAACAGAATCAGATACAGTCATATGAGTGTCTAAGTGATCTTTAGAGCTAAAAATACAGTGACGTGTCTAACAGGCAATAAACTAGTGACTAAATATCACCTAGCTGACTTGGTGTTCATGCCTTTACTCAGCCTTTTTGTACAAATACATGAAAATTTGACTTAACAAAGATATAGTATGTTAGAAAATGTCAAGAGCAGTGAGAATTACAAAAATACATAGGTCGTGGGAATTACTTAACATTGATTTGACAACCTACATGTTTCTGTAATTGTACATATACATATGTTATCATGTATCTACACTTGTAGTGCTAAAATGTGTCTTTATAGTGCTTCATATCCCTCTTCAGATTATTTAATATAATGTGAAACTTTACTCCTTTATCAAGTTTTCTCAAAAGATGACAAATTATCATTTATAACAGAGGAAAAAAAAGAGACTTCTTATTCACAGAAGTTTTACAAAAATACATAGGTCGTGGGAATTCTTATTCACAGAAGTGTGACAGATATGCTGTGCAAAAAATGGCTGAAATTAATTACATAAACTTCTTTCCAAATTGTAGCACTTATTACAAAATGCTAGAGTGCAGCTCTCCACCTGCTGCAGTAAAAATTGAGACTGAAAACACATCATCATTGATGATGACTTAATTCATGCTGACTGAAGCAATATGAAAACTTCAAATGATTTTTTAAGCCTTCCTGTGACACAGAGAAAGATCAATTTATTCCTATGGCCTTATACCTCTGTAAAATTCACTGTCAACCTGCAATTAAAAAAAAGGTCATTTATGAAAAAGAATCCTAAGAAAGTTGCCTTATACAGCTGAATAGAACTGTACATTAAAAGGGAAATAAAATAGGAACAGCATAATATATTATGAAAAAAAAAAATATTTGCGCTGCATTTTTTAAGTCTGTATAACCAAGTATACATACAGTGCCTGCCACCAGGAAAGAGGGAGTTAAAATGCCTTTCCTTTTCTTTCCTTTCTTTTCCTCTCTAATGAACACCTGTTCAAAAGGAAGGGCTATTAAAAGAGCCAGAAGAGTAACAGGAAGGGTAGTGCGTTTGGAGGAAGTCACAGATCCTTAGGCGGGCACAGAGGCTTGGGCTGATCTCCAGGAAGGAGAAATTCTGGTTTGTTAGTTGCACTGTTTGCATCAATATTTATGGTCAGACCAAATTGCTGAGCAGACTTCACTATTCACTGCTCTGTCACTCCTGTTAGTTGTCCTGCGAGCCTACAAAATATTTTGGAACAGTCAATGCAAATGGTAAGAGACCAAACTACTGAGTTATAGCAGCAATACGTGAAGTGTCAACAGGCATTTCACCCTGAGCTCACTGCAAATTCAATTCAGTAGGTTCTAAATAGCAAAGGCACATTTTAAGTTCTTAAGATTGCATCAACTTAACAATGAGCTTCTTTGGAAGAAGTGGCACTTTCACTCTTGGAAAAGCTGACAGTATTTTGGGCCAAGAAATCATGAGTCCGAGCTCCTAATTTCTAAATTTGTAAAATTTTAAAAGCAGCTTATCAGCATCTAACAATCTGGAAGATTTAGTACAATCTGATTTAGCACTAAGTGCCTTAGTACTAAGAACAGAGTCAGAAAGGAAAAGGACAGACCACACTGACTTTATCTGACTGGTGTGAAGAAGGTGATTTTGCACCCTTACTGCCATTATCATAGCAAGAAATGGCTATACTACAGATGTCCTAGGAGAACAGCAAAACATGAAAAATCCTCACAGCAAAGCTGTTAAAAGCTGCTTCCTGGAATAAAACCTTGAGGCTTGCTGGAAAAAAGAAATAGGGTAAATATTTCTACCATTTCCTCAATAGTCTCATTTACAATTGTGGGTCTAAAGCTATATCCATGGCGGCAAAATTAATTTTAGGGCATCAGAGAGCAGTGGCAGCTTGCAAACATTAACCAGAACTTTTGTTGTCTGTCCATTTATCACCAGCCAGTCAGTGCTTTACACCTTTGGAAGTTAAAGATGAAAACTTTCGACTTACCATTACAAATAAAAATATTACTCAGTAATTTCTGTTCTTTTCGAGTCCAAATATAATGCACTGATTGTATATATAACAGGGAGCTTTAAACAACACACGATTTTTAAAACAGTAAGACTTACCAATCCACTTAAGGCTAAAATCCAGATGTAGGAACCAGAGGTTAAGAGCTAGAAGACAAAAGCAGTGATTTAAAAATATAATTTTACATCGCTGTTGTTGTCTGAGCTACTACATTGCAATATTATATAGGCTATGTACTTATCATGACAATGGGAGAAGTCAGACATTTATTTCTTTGAAAATTCAGTTTAACATTAAAAAAGATGTATTCCAGAAGTAGCAGAACTGGAAAAAACACAGGGATCCAACAATTGTTCTCCTTCTACAGAACAATACATTTTATTTTCATATAGCATACCAAGTATAACAGGATGTCAGTTATAGGCTGCACACAAAAACAAGTCTGAAAGACAGACTGAAGCAAAGGAAATGACTCAGCAGCAACAGGAGAAGAGTTCCAAATGCGGCAGGCAGTGCAAGTGAAGCTCTCAAACGTGCAGTCATGGACAGACTAAGCGTGAGCATCAAAATTAAAGAAATAAAGTTCTCACCCAGTGGCATATTTGTCGACATGAAATCACAGAAACAGGTTAGAGTGAAATTAAAATACAAATTCTGATAAGCCAACAAGGCAGCCCATTGTTTCTGGTAAAGTTTGTGATTAATCACCCAGAGAAGTTTATTACCACCTGGAAAAACGGGCTGAAAATTAGATTGCTACTGGTTTCTAAAATAGTTCTGCATGATGCCGACTGAAT
>NW_009646761.1:2449140-2518087 GCF_000708025.1 Charadrius vociferus | reverse complement strand
TTTACAAATGAGAAGGCGGCAAATTATTTTCCCCTCTGCCTCTGTGTGACGGCAGCAACTGTTCTGTACGCAGCAGGGAAAGATCCAGCAAAGATACAGTGATTAGTAACAACAGTGATCTGTATCGGAGGTGGTGTTGTGTGTATGAAAGCCAAAGGCAAAGGACACGATGGAAAAGAGCTCAGACAATACCATGGCTTTCTCAAAGACCGGAATAATAGTGGTATTGATGGGTTTGGAAGAGAGGACACAAGATTTCTGTAAGATCAAGAAAATAAGGTGCTGGAGCAGAAAACAAAGGATTCCAAAGGCTGAACAGCAAAATGGATGAATGAAATGTTCATGCGGAGCACGACTCAATATTCTGAAACTGACCATTCATTCTAAAATACCACACTTCACATAACTATGGTGCTTTCCATTGCTTGTGCTAGAGCTATTTTTGAGTCCCTGGAATATATAAAAATGAGTACAACTTCTCATAAGTTTGCACATCTCCTGTTTCATAATTCAGGTTGTGACATGAGTGTCCATTCATTTCTAGGCTGCTGGGGTTTTTTTGTTGTTTTTTTGAACAACTACCGCCTTTCTGTACCAAGTACCTGTATTTTTCCACTCATATTTAACATAATATTACATGATATTGCTGTGCTCTACATTATACTATTTTAAATTACCTGTAACATAGCAATGCTTGATATACAAATAATATTATTTCATATAAAAGTGGAATTCAGCCAAAACCTTGATCATTTACTGACAGTCTTACCATAGAAAAATACCTTTGAGCCCTAGCAGACAAGGAGAAAATAAACAAAACCAAGAATATAAGCAAATTAGAAAGGTGAAAGATACATATGCTTTAGCACCAGGTTCTGTTTTCATCTATTTTCATCTAGTTCATTTCATTTACAAAAAAAATAAAAATAAAAAATTATAGAACTATCTATTGTATTTTCCTGTGCAAGACAATCAAGACAGAAAACAACAGAAGAAGAGATCACTTGCCTGCCACTTCAGCATATAGAAATGCATACTAGCAACACATCTTTTTCAATATTTAATTGATGGGACAGTCACTAGCTAAACATATGTAGAATCACATGCATGGAAGCATCAAAATTCATAGATGAACATACAGGAATACTAACGGTCACATTAGTAATTCATTAAAAGATGAACAAGCAAGTACATACCATACCTGCAAACCCAGTATATAGACCAATGTCTTGTTTGTGATAGAAAAGTGGCCTAATACTTGTGTCACCTGCACTCTTGGAATGGAGGAATAAAACGGTACAAACAGAGCAAACACAGGACCCAAGCTGCAAAAAGAAAGATAGAGATGATTAACGATAACGATAGTAGCAACAGTAGTGTAAAACAATCAAAAGTAATGAATCCTAAGTACATAACAAACAAAATGTAGTACCACCTTGCAAGCAAAGGTCTTTTTTGGGAACCAATGATTAGGTAACTTGTGGCGTTCAGGATAACAGGTTCATTACCAAATAACGAACCACTAGTCTTTGGCAAATATCCTTGCAAAGAAGAAAGAGGTGACAAAAAGTATTTTATTTCCAAATGTTTAGGACTGGAGGCAGGAGAGAAGGCGGCAACATATTCAGTCTAACAGCAGACTGTTTCTATAAAATACAGCACACAAGGAACAGCAGCAGTCTCCCACAACAGAACAAAACTTCTTTGATCCAAGCAGACAAAGCTTAAGGATTATATATATCCCAAAAGGTCATAGAAACCACTTCACTTATGAAGTTAAGCTTCATATTCACCCAGGTTTAGGTGTTAGAGGATTGTCAACAGCCTGCAGTATCTAAGATGGGAATACCAACAATTTGATTTAATTTCCCTTTCCCAGTGATTTCCATGGCCCTACAAATAACTTTCTTTAGGGTTGTCACCTTAATCACAGCACAAGGTGTTTATTAAGTTTCTAAAACCTTGTTGAAAGCAGTTTTGTAGAATTTAGAACTCAAGCATCTATTACAATGACCAGATACCTAGGTTGAAGTTGTGAACATAACCAGTGCACTTCTTATGCCCAGACACAAACCCTGTGTTCCTCACGATAAAACATCCAGAAAACTAAACCACAGACTAAAAACAACAGGAGAGGCCACAGCAGAACCAATGCCAAGGCATGGATATAATAGATTCTAGAAGAAAAATACTTCCTAGGATGGAGAAGGGGAAGAAAAGAAGCTCACTTCAGGCAGACACGACCTGCTCTACTGGTGGAGCTGCGGTGGCGGTGACCTCCAGGCAGCAAGCTGCGGGCAGCAGGCAGGGGGAGGCTATCAGCAAAGAGAACATCTCCCCCCGCTGAACCCTCGCCCGTGGTCCTGTGCTGCCTTGTGTCCGACAGGCGCGGAAGGCTGCACGGGGTAATTTTTCACTGCTCACCAGCTTATCAAAACTTTCAAGATTTGCAGTTTCCACGGGCCTTTACGTGAATGGGATCTTATTCTACCCAGCCAGAATTCTGCAAACTGGGACCTAAATAACTCAAAGCGTTCACTCAAAAATACATTTCCCTTCAGGAGGAGCTACTGATAGGAATAATACCATGTGAAATGATGGTCTGAATATTAAAACTTACACTTCCTGAATAACTGCCAAATGCAACACCCACAGCTATGAAAAAAAAACCCAACAAACTTTGAATATTATTTTTACTCATTTAATGGGCTGTGGCTTAAGAGCATTTCATTATCATTTCGTTTGTTATATTTGAAATTCAGCTTGCTGAAAAGCTTCCTCTCTGAGGACTTAAATACAGTTTAATTATAGAAATATTTTTAGTATCATCTGTTTAACACACAGTCAGATGCACTTGAATGTATAGAGAATGCTAACTCAGGAACTACTGAAAAATGTTCAATTTTGCATAAAATCCTTCTTACATAAACAAAAAACACCTGCATGAACACACACAACACATTCCTAAAATAAATTCACATTATTTAAGTTGTAGGAGTTGACAGGTCCAGCTAGAAGAGTGCCACATACAAAAATAATTCTTCATCAGAAGTGTTCCATTGTAGACAATATTCACTGAAGTAAATCAGGTTTTGTATGTGAAGAAACAAGAAAAAACAAAGAAAAAGGTTCTTTTCCCCTCTTAGAAAAGGAATTTTAAATTATTTCTTTCTACTCTTACCAAATGACCCGAGGGAGTACCAAAATTGTAGCATGCTTTTCAGGTTTTATTCCTCCTGTGATAAACAGTGACTCAGACACAGATTTCACACGCAAGAGTGCACTCAATCATAAGATGGGAAACTACAAAAAGGAATTTCCCATGACTGCAAGTGTGTTTTAAAAAGAGATTAGAGAATGTTAAAAGGTTCTTTAAATGTTAATATTCACCATTAATGTCAACAGAGACCATAGAAAGCACCACTCCAGTCCAGGGTAGTGATCCGTGTAATTCAAAGACCAGTATCTGACACTGCTCGGTACCTGACAATCTAGAAAAACTAGAGGAAACCTACTGATGGACCTTTTCTCCTAAAACAGTAAGTTCGTAGGCACCACAGACATATGCCTCCAAAGACATTAGCTTTGTTTTTTTAGGCAGAGTTCACATAAATAGGTATTACACAAATATCCATTCAGGTATCTTTTTTAAAATGTCAAAACTAGTGCCCTTCAAAATACTTTGTGAAACTCACTCCTACAGGTGAATCCACTGTATGAAAGTGATTCCTACTAATTTAAAACTTTCACCCTCAACTTTCATTATACAATTCTGTACTGCTACTTGGAAAATTTCAATTCATCTTTTCTCTTGCCTTCAGAATTTTCTATGTATTACTCATGCCTTGTTTTAGAGTACCTATATGGAGATGTTGCTCATCTACAGTGGGTCCTTCAGAGGAGTTATCTATGAAACAATACTAGAGTATGACTGACACATCAACGGGCAGCAAAAGGGTGGCTGAGGAAAATGTAGACCCACTGGTTGGTGGAAAAGGGGACCTAGTGACAAAGGACATGAAAAAAGACAAGGTACTCTTTGCCTTTTTTGCCTCAGTTTTCATTGGTTACTTTTTCCCCTCAGGCCTCCCGGGGCCCTGAGCCTCCTGCAGGACTGGAGCAACAAGTGCTGTAAAGGAAGACAGTTACGAAGCTCTTGAGCCCAACTGGCCACACAGGAGTCAACGGGATGGGATGCACCTCAGGGTGCTGAAGGAGACGGCTGTTCTTGCTATCACTGAAACATCATGGTGATCAGGGCAGGTTCCTGATGGCTGGAAAAACACAAATGTCACACTCATGTTCAAAGAGGGCAAGAAGATGATTCAGGTAGTTACAAGCCTCACCTCTGTCCCTGGGCAAGTTATACAGCAAATTTCCTACATGCCATTTCCAGTCACATGATGGACAAGGTGATTCCTAACAGCCCCTATGGATTTACCAAGGGTGACTCTGGTGCTGTGGACAAGGAAGGGGAAGGCAGCAAATGCTGCATGCTCTGACTTTAGGACAGCCTTTGAGTCAGTCTCCTCTTGTGTCCTTGAAGAAAAACTGGGGAGATGAGGACTGGCTGGATAAGCAGACTTGAGGGAAACTGGCTGCACTGCCGGGACTCAAAGGGTTCTGACCAGCAGTATGAAGTCCAAGCAGAAGCTAGTTACTGGCAGTTTCCCTCAGGGATTCACACTGGGGCCAACACTATTTACCATCTTTATTAACGACCTGGATGATGGGACAGAGCGCACTCTCAGCAAGTGGGTGAATGACATCAAATTGGAGGGGGCAGTCAATGCTTCGGAGAGCAGGGCTACACTCACATACTCCTTGATGGGCTGGAGAAATGGGCTGACAGGAACTTTCGGGCATTCAAGAAAAGCAACGGTGGAGCCTTCCACCTGGGTCGGAGAAACCCTGTGCAATGGTATAGACTGGCTAGAAAACAGACTTGCAGGCAAGGAGCTGGAGAATCCTTTGAATGTTAGTCAGCAGTTCGCCCTTGCAGGAAAGGCCAACTGCAAACAGGGCTTCATTATCAAGAGAGTAGTCACCAGGCCAAAAGAAGTGATTGCTCAGCACTTCTGAGCCTGAACCTGAATCATTGTGTCCACTTTTGGGCTCCTCACTTCAAGAAAGGCATTGACACACTGGAGCAAGTCCAGCTGTGGGTAATGATGGTCCAGTACCATACCAGGTTGCCCAGAGTTAGAATCTACATCCTCAGTTACAGCCTGGACACACGGCCCTAAGTAACCTGTTCTTGTTGGACATACTTTGAACCAGGGTTGAACTAGATGACTGCCAGAGGTCCTGTCAAACCTAGGCTACTCTCTTATTCTGTGAATAATCAAAGCCTTGTTACCAAAGTTCATAATCACTAGACGGACTTCTGTTCCTATATTTCACGAGACAGGTACAAACATCCATCCATGTGCTGTAAATAAAAGGACTCGTTCTTAACTCTTCTAATTAACTGTTTGGTAACATACAGTCAGATTCCACACCTACAAGTAGAAAACACTCTTATTGAAGGACTACTTCAGTTCTCTCTTTTCCTCTTATTTTTGCTTTTCCCCTCATCCCTTTTATCCTCCTTTCCTCTACTTTCTCTCCTTTTCCAGAGACATTCATCCCAGACCTTTGTTCACTATACTGTGAGAATATCAAGAATATCCTTTCAAGTGCCATGATTAACTTCTAGAAACTTGAGAAGAAGGGCCATAGACACAAATACATGCTGACTCTAAATGGAGTTTATGCCCACTTCATGTTTGGGAAGTTTACTTCAGTCATGTGGGTTAGAAAATAATATTTTCAAACCAGAACTCTAAAACCTGAAAGATTAAATGCTAGAGTTTGAACATTATATGGAGACCATGTCCATCCCAAAGGTGCACTGTAATAGCAGGTTCTACAACAATTATATCCTCATTTCAAAGCGCATGTTAAATTTCAACTTTTGCAGTGAAAAAGAAGCACAGCAGACCAGATGGGAACATTCTACATCATATGAAGTGACAAGATTGGTTTTGCACAGAGAAAAAAAAAACATCTGGAAGAAACAATAACCTTGAAAAAAACAAACCAGAGATGTAGAAACTCCTGGTAGAGAAGAAAGAATCAGGGGCAAGCACTTCTCATAAGAGAAACCTGCTACTTAAAGTTTAAAAGGGCTAATATTAAATGCTGATTAAAATAAAACATTTTAACATTAGTAAATATATGCACAAAATACAGAAAAAAAAATGGTGCCAGAAATACATGAAGAAACGGGTAGAAAGCTAAATGATACTTCTGCAAAAATATCTGCTGTTGTCAATGGAAGTTCTGTGGGATTAAACTTGCAGAAATAACCTGTTATTTTATTCAGAATGACTCACTACACTTACTAACTGCGGTACTGTATTTTTCTTCATTTAAGTTCTTCATAAAAACATTAACCTGACAAATTCACAACCACACATTTTTTTGGGGACTAAAAATATCAGTTATAAAAGCAGCTGCAGATAATACAGAGCATGTAAACAGTGTGCTTGTAATTCAGGTTACTAAGTTACTTCAGCGCTCGGTGTTCCTACAAGCTGTCCAGACACTGCCATATTACACTTAAGGTGCAAGCTTTTATTCTGAAAACATTAAACATTCTAAATCACATCCCTTAAAATTAGGTAACTCCCTGGAATATGACCACCCTTGACAGCTGGGATCCTCTGCCTGATGGAGCCCAGGACTCAAAGGAACCATCTATTGCACCCAACATTGCTACACACAAGCATGACACCCCGCAGCCTGAGGCCTCTCAGTACCAGCAAAAGCATTAGGGGACATTACCCAACACTCGTGTATCTAACTGCCAATATTTCACAGGAATGCAAGAAGAAAGGAGAGAAAGAAAAAAAAAAAAGAAAAAAAAAGAAGACAAAACTTGAACTTGAGCATCTTGAGGGGAAAAGAAATATTCCTCCTGTCCATGGGTATCTCAGCAGAATCACTGCAACTTTGGGTCCATCAAAATGAGACCAACCAATCAACCAAAAACTTTACAATCCCCTCACGAAGACAAAATTCAGACACCCACATCTCCTAAAAAAAGCTTTAGTTTTTAATGCCAAGACCATCCAACAATTTATTCCATAAGCTGCTCAGCTCCACCATAAACCAGTTTCAAGTTCTCTTCCCTTCCTGTTGGTGAGCTAATCCATACCTTTCCTCTCCCGCTGTCTAGAATCTTTCTTCCAATTTCAGTTTTAATTTATTCATCATTAATAAGATGCTAACATATGTAACCATTCTTCTTCAGCTTTTTCTAAAAAGATCAGTTAATCTTATCTCCCCAAAACCTTTGCCATGCAAAACCTATTTATGGTACCTGACCATTTCTATTCTACCAGCCTGCTGCAATACACAACATAAAATTTCTTCAGTTAGGCATTTGCAATATACTGCCCTCGGGCAAGCAATTACTGCAGACCTCAAAGAATTATTCAGCTTACAGCACTATGAAGATAATTATTTTTTTAAAATCAAGGCTCCTGTGCTTTATTTAATATATGATTAGCACACTGCCATTCATGTGAAGGCCAAAGTATGGAGATACAGACAAAACTGAGGGAGCGATAGAGGAATGGCTGGCTGAAGTCTGCACCACAGTTGAGTACAGTATCACAGGGACAACTATTTATCCTTAACTGATCAGTTATTGATGTCAACTAGGTGTTCCAGAGTTAGTTACCCCTGCTTACCTACTGACAGTTGCTGCTCTGCATCAGGTGTCTGCAGCAAGTGATTGATGGTGACAGCCTAGCAGGCAGGTTTGCTTTCATGGCTGATCATATTAACCAAACCAGAGTTCGAGCTCAGCAAGAGCGAGGGGCTCACACCTTTCTAGAAGGCAGGGGCTCCCAGTGAGTCCCACACTTGGCAAAATCTGGCACAGACACTGCAGCTAGGCAGAAGACATATGAAGGCATGAGGAAATGTTGAAGGGATTTAGATGACGGAGTATTTTGTTGAGGAGGTACAGTTCAACAGGTTATTGAAATTTTTGTGTCCCAAGTTCATCTAAGCTTGGGTACTCAATTTCTTCTTCTTCATCGAGATTAACCTAGCATGTTTTATTTGGCCTCTGCAGAGCTACCGTGACTCACTGGTGAGTCATCATTTACTGTTCCTCTAACTCAAGTCACTTGAGAAATCACGTTTGTCCACAAAAAAAGGCAGGATTCAGCTACAGGTTAGTTCTAGATACCCGACCTGTCTCCCAGAAAACAAATGGAGTTCGTTTTGGAAGGAAAGGCAGTTTTGCAGTTAAGAAACAGGCTGGCTGGATTCATTTTCTGGTTGATCCATAAACACCCTATGTAATTCAGAGGTTATTTCTTACCTTGCCTAGTAGCTCTCTAGATATGGAACTGTAAAGCTAAATAAGACTATTTTGAAACAAACATTTCTAAACTGCTCAAATAAAGTAGGGACTAAGTAAGCAGACAGAAAATAAATCATCACAGGCATCATAACATACTGGTCAAAATATTAAGTGCACTGCTTTGATGTCATCATCTCCCAAAAGTAACAAATTAGTATATTAATTTACATGTTGCTCTCCTTGCATGCCCAAGGCAAAACAGTAAGCTGCTGCACACAAATGGTAAACCCAAATACATATCACACTTTTTGATACATGCCATTTCTCAGTTTAGATGTTCAAATACTGGGACAGTCAAACAGATATTGGAGAAACAGCAGCTGTACAAGAACAGAAACCAAATAGCTAGAAGGATAAATACTATCATTTAGATCAAGCAATTGACATCACATCATGCTAGGCTGGATTGGCAGCTAATGCATCAGTGTGACTCACAGGATACAACCTAGTAATGTATCTTAATCAAAGGAAGGCAGTATTTTATCAGATCGGAGCAGGAAACATTGGCATTATTTTACAATGGTAAGACTATTTCGAAACAAACATTTCCTTTAATATGAAGCTGTGGTACTAATGTCAGCCCTTGAGCAAAGACTACTACAAGCCTGTGTATCTCAAAATTTCCCGGTTCTGCTACATAGAACAGGGAACCACATTGCAGCATTGCTTTGTGTACATACGAAACAAGTTCCCTGTGCAATTTCCTTTTAAACATTCTTTAATTCTCATTACTTCATTTAAAGAGATTCTATTCTGTGATGAAGCTGAATAATTAGAAGATCATTCTACAACAAGAAAGGAAAACACCCAGAATAAGACCAGTAAGTTCTCTCAAAGACTTTCTGAATCTGGTATTAGAAGATAAATGCCCCATAAAAACTGAGGACTGAGCCCTTCAGCTCCCTGGCATCTAAGGGGAATCAAACCATGTTTGCACTGGCAGGTCAGCACCAGAAAAATCAGCGTATAGTGCCAACTAAATGCTCCAAGTAGGCACAAAAGTAGCTCACAAGGCTCTACTTCATTCTGCTACAGCAAAAGCGTTTCCCATAAGACAAGGTACATTTAGTAAAGTTTAACTTTGTCATTAGATAGGCATTTCCTTTAGGCTTTCTGATGAGACGGACGTGTTAGCTGAGATCGTATCTCTGCACACATCCAACACCGCAACGTCAGCCGTGAACACAGCCCTAACGTTTCCGAAGAGGCATTCCATCTTCTGCATGGGTTGGACCCGCCAAAAATAGCATCATCGTGCCCACTTGCTGTTTCTTTAAAATCAGGCCACTAAATGAGGCCACTTTAAAGATAAATAGTGCTTTGCAGTCATGAACGATCAGTATGAGGTTTTGGGGAAAATCCCAGGTAACTCTAAACCACAGCCTCTAAGAGCAAATGACAGGATTTTCCACCCATCTCTAATCTCCAAAACCCTCTTAACAAACACACAATTTAACTCTTACATCAACGTCCTTTACTCAGAAACAAGGTTATTCCAGGTAACAACGAGTTACCTCACAATTTGACATCCCGTTCCTTTCCTATTCCCTAGCCACCCATTCTTATCAATATCATTTTAGGGGAATCAGATTTGTATTTTAAAAGCTTTTTATCTTTAATGTATTTACCTTACATGTGTACTATTATTATCGTCATTACTATTATCCTTGCTCAAAATGCAGTCAACAGCATACGTAGGCACACATCCTCATTAACCTCTCAAGCCACCAGAGTTCTTCAACTCCCTCATATATTTTCAAAGGGCATTTCTGTAAAGCCTCATCATTACGATACTAAAACGGTGCTGGGAATGTACATGGGCTGTCGAGACGCCTGTTTTTACACAGCATCTCAGTATGCCTCAGTTCTGAGGGTTTCTTGTGCTGTGTCAGATCTGATCAGTAAGAAGCAGTTTTAAAGTGTGTACTGATCATACAGCTCTTTGCTACGAACTAAATTTAAGTTATTTTTAAATGCAAATGGCATATAAACAAAGTTTTTCAAGCAGGGATTTTAGCTGATCAACAATAAGTCAAGTAAACCTCTAGGTAAAGTCCCTTCTATGAAAGTCAGTAACGCGTAACTTCAGGGGGGAGGGTTGTTTCTAATTACTCTCTTTGAACAGACTAATTGTAAAAGGATTAAAAATAGGTGCTTTCACATCCCATAAAACAGTAGGCAGCAAATCAAAACCAGCATACAAACAAGGTTGGGTTTTTTTTTTTTTTTTTACGCACTTGAAAAAAACCTACCCCTCCCACAAGAGACTCACGTAATCACTCTTGAAAACAATGTGCAAGGGTAAACTTTCGCAGTCAAGCTGTCCTGCTAATGACCTTAACTGCTCAGAGGACCCAAGAAGCTACGGATATGTAAGTACAGAAAAGAATGAACTTTTGTAAATTTTTTTTTTTCACTGAACAACAGCAAACAATTCTAGAAAGATTATTTCTTTTTCGCATTATACTGAATATTTTCATGTGGTAGGGAGGATAAATCATCTTTGGCTGGGAGAGACAAGGCTAGTGGAAGAAATTCTGTAGTATTTTATGCTCACATATTAATATGCCACCAGTTAATTTTTATTTAAAGGATCTGTTGACCCACAGCATCAACAAGTTATTTCAAGTCCTTTTTTATAATTCAGCCTTCCAACAGTCACAGGGAAACAGTTGATAACTGTCTTATCTCAGACAATTTTTTTAGCAATAGTCATTTAAATTATAGTAATGCAGAAATAACTACTGTACAAGTAGTAAGGGAAGCACTGCAGTTCTTAAGTCATTCACTGAACCTCACAAAATACTTTAACAGTAAGAGAGAGCCTTAAAAGAAATCCGTACTACGGCCATGAATGCACAGCTTGCTCTATCACATGCGCTCCTTGTCTATGAAACAGCCTTTATTATAAGCGCAAGAGGTCCTCAGTCACTCTCCTCACATGTAAATATTGCAACAGAATATCTTAAGAATTCAAAGTTTTATGAGTTAATTCCTCTTTGACCTTCTGACACGCATTTGTTTCAAAGGTTTTAGAAGGAATTCTTTTTCTGAATCACTATCACCAAACATCCTTCTCCTTATTACTGATCTTCCTGCCACAAAACTAGAGAAATATTACAAGTGATACGATTTTTACACATCTTCCCAACTAAAAAGGATCCATTTTTCCTAATATACTGGCAAAACAAGATAAGGCTGTTCAACAGACAATAAGTCAACTATCATATATCTTAAAAAACAGAGACTGCACACATGCCTTTGAGCACTGAATACAAGAGGTCTGTCTATCATTTTCACGGCTCCTCCTGAAGAGACAAGGGAACTGAAAACTTATTTGGCAATTAGTCTTTAAGAGCTCAATTCTCATCCATTTCTGTTCGAAAAACTGAGGAGTATGTATACATGTAATGAATAATAAATTTAAGCTAGAGTTCTGAAGTTGCAATCCCTAAAATTAAAGACTGTGCCTGTACAGGTTCCACATCACCCAGAAAAAAAAAAAAACATGTGCATGTTTTCGAGTACTAAAATACAAATTGTTATTGGACCTCTTTTTTTTTTTTTTTTTTTCTTCTGCTTGAAGGCATGCAATTGTAAGTGGGTTGGGTTTTCATTTTGTTTATTTACGGTATTTTAGGCTCTCTCCTTTTTACATTTAGTACACTTAGGCAAGTAAACTGAAGGGATGTTAATCATCTCAGCATAAGCACAGCTCTTCACATTAACACACATCTTTGGCAGAAGATGATTTATGTTAGATAGTTCTCACACTTTACATAGGACAGATCACATTTGGAAAGAGAGATCCAACAGATAAGACCAAGACATGTACACTTCAAACGACTTCCACTTTTTCTTTAACTAGTTATGCGCCATTGCAACTCAACTTCTTTATTTCCATTTCGCTTACTGTAGCTTCCATTATTTTTGAGCACCAAATAAAACTGTCATACAGCTTTGCAAAATCTATAGTAATAGATAAAAGCAGGACCATAAAGATCCCACAAGGTGTGCATCTGCAAATTCTGTTAAGCACTTAAAAGATATTATAATTCTTCATAGCCATCGCTAAGACCATTTCATTCATGAAAGGCATACTTGGGATTGCCTGACATGTGGCTTACAAATTTGGCTTTAGTACTCCAACAAATTTGGGTCCACACCAAGGAAGCCCTAGCCTGGAAACTATCTCACCAAAATCAGCTGTGGGTTGCAACCTGAGGATTCAGTCTTCAGGTCTCTAGGCCCCCTCATTGTCATTTAGGACACAAAACTCAACAGCTTTTGAAAAAAGATAAATTAACATAATGTACTAGAAGCGCACAAGTGTTAAAGTATTAGAAAGAAATAGGAAGCGTTAGGACACGGCTACCTCTTGCCTCAGCTGTTATTAAACCACATGTAGTTCCCAAGCTGCCAGTACACACCTAGATATATAGGTATACATTCTTTCTATATTAACAAAGTGTTCTACTACGCAACTTAGCATGCACACTTTTTAACACATATAACTTAGTTGAATCAAGCCTTTTTCTCAAACAGAAAACACTCCACAATGAAAATCATTTGTATGGTAAATTAGAAATTCAAACAGCAAATATGACTGGTCAAGATCAAAAGAAAACAATTAATTGTATAGATTAAGGAAAAAATAAACCTACACAATGAGAGCACTGCTTATTTCCCATCTTCTACTGTTTTTAAACTCTGTAAGACTTCCACAGCTTACACCTACAGAGCACTGTAAACTCAGTAAATCCTCAGGTCAGGCATTGCAGGGAAAGACAATCTCTTTCCTGACTAACCCTTTTAATTCATTCATACTCTTTTTGCATACACAAACAACATTATTCTCCAATACTGTTTGTTAAAGAAATATTGTTCATCCATATCAAAGTGACTAAACCATACTATGTATAAAGCCCAGGAGAGATCTTTACAAAGATCTGGTGTGCCATCCCAAGAATTTAATTGGCATCTCTCTTAAATTAGCTACTGGGCAGATGGACCAGGGATTCATCTCCAAAGAATGAAAATTATGAAGAGAGACAGACAAATCACACATTAGGTTACAATACACAGTTAAAGACTTTTACATGTTCCCTGTTCTGCTGTAAAGACAGATGGTACTCCTTCAGCAAAAGCAGGAGATGAGAACAAGAAGAAAACTCATTTAGCATACAGAGGGAGCGAGCTTTGTATCACATAATCAAACCCATGCAACCTAAGGGTGCAACACTGCAATTGCTGACTCATAGCTTAAGTCTATGCTTGTTAATAGTTAAACATATGTAACGTTATGATATTATACATAAAGCTCATGATACATGAACATCTCTATGAACCAGGGATTTGGATTACTTAGTACTTCCAGACTGGTGCCACCATTCTGTTCATTAAACACCTCTTGCAGTGGGATTCTACTCTGAGCTGTGCTCTTGGATACTGCAGTATAAATGTAAAACAAACAAATAATGCCAGTCAAACATCTTAACAGAAAAAAAAAATTTCCTAAAACAACTTACTTTCCCTCTTTGACGAAATTACAAAATTACTGTGCACCTGCACAGATTTCAGACATGCTAGATTTAATAAGCAGCTTGACATGGTACTGTGATTTTTTCCCCGAGTGGATACTATTGCTATCAGACATCAAGAAAGCACACAGAATAGATAAAAAGCTGGCTAACTAACAAATCTCATAAAGTAATTGGCTAAAGAAAATTTTTTTTCCACTGGTGGTCAGAAAGCAACTACAATGCTAAGACTTGCAAATGGCAAGTGAGAGAACAATAAAGAACAACCTGCACTGGTTGAAACCTGGGCACAATATTAAAATTCATCTCAAACTCTCCCAGGTATAAGGTCCACCCAGATAGAAGCAGAGAGCGTTGGCCATGCCCCTAGACTGGAGATATCCTAGGCCACAGTGAATCTGAAAAGTACTTCAGGATCATAATGAACTAACATTCCCAGCTCCCAGAGCAATGCCACACAACTATCTTGGATGCCTGATCAACAGAGCAGAAAAAGCAGGGAGGAGTGGTGAGTATGCTTCCAAGTACAATGATACCAAGAGGCATCTGGAACCCCATCTCCTGTGTGGGACTAGGCTGGGGTTAGAGCAGACGTCACAGGACTACTTTGCTTTGTGGTGGGACATTTGAGAAGTTCACCTTGAATTGCCAAAACCATGGGATTGTGTAAAGGGGAAAGGTTCAACAAAAACAGCAAGTGCAAATTAATTTTAGAGACATTTAACTAAGATACACACATTTTTTAACAGGGAGGTTGACTGACCAAAAAATACAGTACAAATAGCTAATTCACTTTCTCTTCACTCCAAACCAAGACCAAAGCATTTTGGAAAACATGCTTTAAATGAAAAGTTTGTGGAATCCATACACAAATAACTAAACCAATAACATAACCTGGATTTTACAGGTGGTCACATTAAATGAGTAAGTAGTCTCTTTGCACTACAACTTTATAGGTCTGTGTTATTGAGCACTGTGTGTCTGCAAACTCAGGAAAAAGTAAAAACCTGAACAACCTTCTTCACGATACCAATATATAGGCAGAAATTTTAAATAATTTATGCCTTAAAATTTTGCATGTACCTCTATGCCAACAAATTGTGGCAATGTTTTCTAAAATTATTAAATTGGTAAGTAAATTAATGTCATCTTTTTAATTTTTTTTTTCAAAGAGATACTTCAAAATACTGTTGTTAGTAAACTCAGAAAGCTACTGGGGAGGGGTATTCAAGCCTACAACGTAGAAGAGCAAATATTGTGGTAGTGATTCTAGAGGGTAGCTTCAATAGTGCATCTGAATTCATGACCTTAAATGGCCATGTTTTCTTAAGATATTCAGTCATACAGCTCATTAAAATCAGTAAGAATCAAGTCCAGCTAGGCTGAGGTTTGCAGCAGTAAGGAGGTAACTTTCTCAATCTTTGCTCCAAGAATGCAAAACATGGGAAAAGTGCACAAAATGGTCCTGCTGTTGTTTTTTCAGCTACATGCTGTAGAGGATGGCATATGCTCTGTAAGTATAATAAGCTGATCACTAAGGATTGCTTCCAAGAAATAAACAGCAACCTGACACAAGGAATAGGACTCAAAGAAAAAGTCTTGTTTTACTTAATAGTCTAGACACCTTTTAGGAAGCAAGTATTTTTTTAAATGCAGCCCTCTTCAAGATTGACAAGAAAAAGTGAAATACCTGTTGAGGTGAATGGAGTTCATTCAACAACAATAAGAGCTCAGATGTACAAAGAAGTTACTGTGGCTTAGGTGACGTGCATTAAGTTGTCAGACGGTAGCAACTTTACCATCTGTTTGGGCCCCAAACCAGATACAGTGTCTTGAGGGTTTGTTTTGTTTGTTTGTTTGTTTTTTAATCGAATACATTCAGGTAATATATCACCTAGACACTACAATGACGGCTCAAAAATACCCATACATACCTACACACAGAGAAAGTATTATAAAATGTGCTGCCTACATTAACAGTCAAAATATTTGGGGGATAACAGAGGATCAGAAGGAATGCTTTCCCCACCCAGGGCTGACTCCCACAGCAGATAGAAGAGCCTGCTGGCATCTTCTGTCAAGGGGCACAGGTTAGCTGATGTGCAGACTGCCCCGGAAGGCCC
Source organism: Charadrius vociferus (assembly GCF_000708025.1). Lineage (NCBI taxonomy): Eukaryota > Metazoa > Chordata > Aves > Charadriiformes > Charadriidae > Charadrius > Charadrius vociferus. The sequence continues at coordinate 2,502,002 of NW_009646761.1, read as the reverse complement.
ATGAGCTGTGGTCCTCTGGTTTTCTTCTCCTCTGTTTGTGGCAGGTTTGTCCTGCCACTGAGCTGCTCCCCGTGTATATCCACGCTAGCACCATGGAGAGACATACTCTCTCTCCGCTAGGGCTCCTCAATACAGCCATGGCTTTAGGCAAGGGTGAACATCCTAGTTTGAGCAACAACAAGTTCTAGATTAATTTGTTACATTAAAGATCTGACTTCATAGCACAAAATTAGGAGTTTTATGAAATTCTACTCAATGTAAAAAACCCCAAATTTCACTGAAATTACAGATTTTTCCCTAAACCATAGTTACACAGGTTTCTATAAGAGATGTACTACATTTTACAAATATTTATAGGAAGACAAATGGATGAACATGACAATTATGGACATTATTTATGAACCAAAACTACTACAACTTTACAGTGCAAATAAAATTATGCTGTTAATATGCTGTAGCTAGTTACTGCAATAGAACTGTTTATCATAAATCTTAGATTATTCTTCCTCATATATGTGTAAGAAATTATTTTACCTAAATTTCAAGGAAGAGATAAGATAGATGTCGTGCTGGGAGTGTGAGTAAGTGTGCAGAAGCATTTAAGCAAGAGATTCTGATTCTTATCCAGGTGCCTACACAAACCCACACCATTTTCTGCACAAAGCAGTCTGTTACACTTATGTAAAACAAGAGTCATCCTACACGCTTCTGTATGGGAAAAGACGAAACAGGAGGAAAGTATGCCAGAATTATCCTCAAGGTAATAACTACTGTAATCACCAATCATCAAACACACTAACACCAAGATACTCTGAACGATGTGGAATTAACTAATATAAAATTACAGACATTTTAAAATCAGCACTACAGCTGTTGTTTATTTACCAGTTTAATTCCCTTATTCAAACCACAGAAGTCCCACTTCAGATTTGACTTCCAACCCTGAATGCAGTATTCCCACCTCTTGACACATGGTACATACTTCACAGGTATCTAAGAATCAGAACATTGTACACCTATCAGTCAGAAATCACTCACCTGTCTTTCCTGCTGCCTGTGCAACACAGCAAATATAGACTTAATATACTACCTGGATGCTACATTTCTTCCTTAAACATATGTAATATAACTAATATATGTATTTTAATACACATCATCCACTATCTGCAGGTTTACTGTTTACAGAGAACCTTATGCACCCCTGCTAATCTAGCCAGCACTCTGATCACACTGGCTTATAATACACTATGTGTTGCAGATACAGTAATTGTGAACAATGTGAAATAAGTAGGACAATCTCCTCAAAACATGAAAGAAGATATTAACCTTTTAATGCTTTCACAAGTTAATAAAAGGATAATGAATACTTTCTAAAATGTGTAGCTCAAAGCCCTTAAAACTGAGAGGTGTTCTCCAGAAAGACTTTTTAAATGCATAACAGGCTACAGTTGTTTTTAAGTATTATGTGTTGAAAGGTATATCCTCAGAAATAACCTAGACACTTTAATTAAAGGTACCAGACAGACTTAAAACTCGGGTTACAACAGCTTTTCCCTCCAAATAGTATTTTGCATCAAAGCAGAAGCAATCTTGTTTTGACTGCTGTTTTAATCCATAAATGGTGCCTCTCAGAGGCAACATTTTGCAGAACAGCTGCTTAAGGAGTAACGCGAGATGCTCTATCCTTTCTGACATTTATGCACTATGCATTTTTCAGGTGACGACACACCTAAGAAATATTTTGCCCTGGAAGCAATATCAACAGGATGGGGCCCTTTCCGTTTCTGAAATTCTGCTGGGTCATTTTTTATATTTTTAAGTCCTCAAAATCACTGCCACTTTGCAGCTCTTCAATGCTACTTCTGACTGTGCAGGTTAAACAATTTCTAAAATCTACTAAATTGACAATGTGTAAAATATTATAGCTGGGTTTTCTCTCTTTTACAGCACCACTAAAGACTGACTAAACTAGTAGTCTTAAGAATTTATATATGTAACAATATTTGAATTCGATTCCAAAAGCCTATTCTTAAAACTAGTATTAAACAAGCTAAATTATTAGAAAGACAATATGATCAGAATGCTGAAAAATTTTAGTATCTCTAAACAAGTTAAACCATCACAATGTGAATTGTTAGAAACAAAAACTCTCTAAAAATTAACTGAAACACATTTAGAAGATTTTGTCTGCTTGTCTGACCCTTGGGAACTCCATATGATACTTCATCACGTGGTTTCTTCAGACTCCTTTTTCCCCTCAGATTGCTTTAAACAGTCTCCCACCTCCTGACCATCTATAAACTTCACTTTCCAAATACATTAAATCCCTGGTTTATTATTTTGCCCCTTCTCTGATTTTTTTCAGGAGAGAAAGAATTGGGATCAAAACAGAAAAGCCAAAAAAAGCCATCTTTTTGTTTGTTTGTTTTCAGAAGGAGGCTTGAAAAGTATTTCACCATAATGAAGTTTCATTTCAATTTTTTTACAATCTTGCTTTTTGCAACAGAGGTTGGCTGTTGTTATGCAGAAGAAGTTTATCTACATTTATTACAAAATGTTCCTTTTTTTTTTTTTGTCACGTTAGGTCTACTGAGCTTCCTGCAATGACAGTGGTTACGGAAATGGACACTTTCACAGCTTCTCAGACAAACGGTTCCACCTGTAACTTGTATGAGCACAAAGATACGGCACGGATAATACTGTCTGTCTTCTACAGCTCCATCTTAATTCTTGGGGTGCTTGGAAACACCATTGCTTTCATTGTCATTTTTAAAAACAGAAAGAAGATGAACTCCACTACCCTCTATTCAACAAATCTCGTCCTCTCCGATCTCCTCTTCTGCGTCGCCTTGCCTACAAGGATAGCCTACTACGCCCTGGGATTTCACTGGCCGTTTGGAGAAGCAATATGTCGAATAACTGCTCTCTTCTTCTATATTAACACCTACGCAGGTGTAAACTTCATGACATGTTTGAGCATTGACAGGTTTTTCGCCGTTGTCCACCCCTTCCGATACAAGATCAGAAGGATTAAATATGCCAAGGGCATTTGTGTCTTTATCTGGATTCTTGTATTTAGTCAAACTTTCCCGTTACTCATACAACCCATGTCACAGGAAGAAAAGGAAAGGACTACGTGTATGGAATATCCGAACTTTGAAAAAATAGCACATCTACCATTTATACTTCTTGCTGCCTGTTTAGTAGGGTACCTTATTCCCCTGGGGATTATACTATTTTGTTACTCTCAAATTAGCTGCAAACTTTTTCAAACGGCTAAGGAAAATCCACTGACTGAAAAATCGGGGATAAACAAAAAAGCCATCAATACAATCATATTTGTAATTATAGTGTTCATCATCTGCTTTACCCCTTATCACGTTGCAATCATACAACACATGATTAAGAAGCTTCAGTATGAACCCTCGTGCACTGAAAAGAAAATTTTCCAGAAGTCACTCCATTACACTGTGTTTCTGATGAACTTTAACTGCTGCCTAGATCCCTTCATCTATTTTTTTGCATGCAAAGGCTACAAGAGAACTGTTATGAAAATACTGAGACGACAAGTGAGTGTATCAATTTCAAGTGCTGTCCGGTCACATCATGAAGAAAGCTCACGTGACATGGGAGAAACGCAAATGATGGTACTTGCAAAATCTTCCAATGGAAAGCTACCTGAAAAATAAAGTCTGTAGTATGCGGCAGTGAAGCAAGCTTAAAAATCCAGGGTCCACGGCAAAAACTCTTAGTGCTCCCTGTACAACAGCTAAAAGTAAGATTCTGTTCCTCAGGATGTCAGGAAATCAAGGAGGGACATTGGACTGAAAAAGAATTGCCATAGGACAGCAGGAAAAATCAGCATTATAATTTCCTAGCTGTATCATTTTGACTGATCTCATTATTTTTCCAGGAAATATGAACCGCTGTGAATGTTCAAATTCCATACTGCACATACATGTGCCTGCATGTTATTAACTCAAGCAAAGACTCAATTTACATTTTAACTGGATGTCTGATAAAGGAGCTTACAGTTCAGCTTACAGTTCAGACTGACTACAACTAGAACATCTGAAAATTGCAAGACCTCTACCTGAGCTCCAATCACAGTTGATGGTTTTGTTAGCCAAGTCACACAAACAAAGGAATCAAAATTTGAGATAAAATGGACAATTTCTGTACATGTTTGACCATCCCATGTGTTTCGTTTATCGCCCTTTGGAGATGAAACTGCATTTTATAGTATTTGGAGCATGAATGTCTTACTGGACAATTCACATAGATGACATTGTCAAATGTAATAGATGAAAAACTAATGAACTGTTTGGTTCTCCCCAACACTGAATATCTCCCGTATGTTAAATCACTCATCTTTGCAAGGTGTATTATCTCTTTACTCCTTTTCAGAAAGGAGAACTTTTCTTTCTAGTGTGTATTGTAAAGAGTGTCTACTCTAGTTGTATATAAATTATTTATAAACACAAAAAATAAGTTGAAGCAAGAGACTGTAATATGAAAACTGCACCGATTCAGTTAAAAGAGCAGTGATACAGGGTTCTTCAGAACTTCTGCTGAATTCAGACATGGACACAAGACAAACGTTTTCGAAACAAACGTAAGTGTTCACAGTTGAAGTCACCAAGAAGTAATTTAATGGGTAATTCTGATGGCGTGAGATGGCCACCTCTTTTTAAGCGCTGTTTACCTGGGAGATCAATAAATGAGAACAGCAGATTGGCTGGGAAAGAACAAGCTTTCCCATCACACCTTCACACAGCGTATCTGGGATCCCTTTGGGAACAATGAAATTGGGCCAGCAAAGAGAGCAAATGACTTAAACACATCCTGCTGGAATCGGTTCAATACCAGTTGAGTATCCAGGATGCAAGCCCTGGGTTCCTGCTGTCGTGCCCTTCCGTCATGTGTCAGTTTCCTTCCCTACTTTATTCCTGGCCCCCATGTCTCTTCTTTTGTCTTCTATCTTATTAATATGCCTTCACCTGCCAACACAACTTGGTAATTGCACCATGAGGTTGCGATGGAAAAGGAAAACTAAAGAGTGCTGCCTGATAATTACTGGTAAAAGCAATGCCAGATGTCAGAATAAATGTTATTTATTGCAGCTGTATCTCTCTGGCGTTGAGGCTGCAGTGGAAGTCAAACAAACATAGCTACACTTGTCATCTTTGCAGATCTTTCCTTCCTTGCGTGTTGACCTCCACCTACCTGCAAACATGGAAGGGTCATATCTGAACAGCAGCACGGAAACATTAAATTAACGATTACTTTCTTATGGGAAAGAATGCAAAACCCCCTATATTTCATACCACTTAGATTGTCAAAATTGAGTTTTTAAATACAAAATACACTATACAACTACAGAAAAACCAAGTAAGAAAAATAATTTTTAACAGAAGTTCTACTTAATTCTGTATGTTACAGCATTTCTGTTCTTGCCAGCTTTTTTAATAAACTATTTTAAAATATTATTTAAGAATTTGTTCCTACTGGAGTAAGCAAATGATAGCCTAATAAAACCACAGACAGACCACTCACGAATACCTAGAAGCTGTAGAAATAAATATATGCATTATTAACATCACACCAGTACAAGCTTATTTTATTCTACTAATGTCTGGCTTTTTATTTTGATATGCATTTCATCTAACTGTGATTATAAAACCTTAAAGGCAAGACGTCTTTTTTATATTTGTCTGTAAAATATAACCCAAATATATATTACAGCATCACATAATGCAGATATCTATTCTCTTGTAAGTGGAAACGAAGTGAAGATATGAATTGAAAATCTTTCTCTATCCCTGTTTTCTCATGTTAGCAATTCCGTTCTTTTCAAATTTAGACTTTTTTAAAAATCACATCAACATTCTCAAACAGCTCACTCTACATCCCAATACTGGTTTTGCTCTAGTAAGCCTTAGAGTGTTGGTCCAGTTAGATACGGGTTTGAGAAAAGCTATTTTTTTCTCCTTATTTTAGTATTTCTCAAATGATGAAGAAACCAATAAAATAAAAACCTTTAAAAGTTAAGATAAGATCAGCTTCCTGACAAGAGTCCTAAGGGCACAGACACACAGACAGACAGCAACAATTTATAGCTCTGGCAGCTGATGCCACTGCTTCCCCTCACTACTTGGCAGCACGCAGTCATAGCTCGTGCACACTCGTATCGCCTCTTTTCTGTGCACTTATATGAAACTGCCAAAAGTAGCAGTGGTGATTTCAGTTGGCCTGGGACACTTCACTGAAGTTGTTTATAGAGCATCTGTCCAATTTCTTCTGCCAGCTGTGCTGTGGGGCTGGTAGACACCACCAGAGAGATGGTAACAAGCTGCTGCATGGGAGCAAGTGAGAGCAGTAATACTGAAAACTTACAGCTGTTCTCAAACAACCGCTTTTCTTTAAGATGCTCGTACTCATTCATCGTGCTGGTACTCTTCCCCCACTACTGTTTGTCAGAGTATTTTTACGGTAGCAGTTACCTGCAGTGGCACACCTCATGTCCCCCTCTCCTCCTGCATGTCGCACAGACATGAGTAAAGGGAGTAAAGCCATACCTGATATCTCTTTTCCTCTCCAACACTAAGTATATAACAAACGTGTCTGTCTTAAAAGACATGAGCGTGCCACACCATGCAACATGTGGCTGAAGCAGTGTGAGCTCTGCAAAAGAAAATGAGCTTTTGCTTTGGTGGAAAGCTTTTGATACATTCTAGGAAATGCCCCCTTCTACGTGAAAGGCTGGGAAGTGGTCATACAGATCCAGAGCTCACTCACCCTTTTCACACAGAAACAAAGCAGCTGACAAATAGCAGCAGGTTCAAATGGCTTGCTCATTATAAGGATCTGACTGAAGTTCTTCAGAGAAACTGGGTCTCTTTGGAGGGTGAATTTCAGTTAGGATCTTAAAACCCATGTTCATGACAAAATGATATAATATCTTTTAACTCTGCACTTTGGAGTGTAGGGCTAAGACAGTTGCTAAGAGGACTCCAACTAGACTACGTGTCCACTGCTGATATCTTTCTCAAATCTTATCTGGTGGGAAATGTGACAGAGCACATAGAAATAAAAATGATGATGGGGGCCAAATGGTACATTTTGGCTATGTCTGTTCAAGTCCAGAAAAGAAAGTTGTATAGACATCTGTTATTGAACACATGACAAAGTGAAGGTACATCATGTGAAAAAACCCCAAACAGACACTCATTTTCAGCAAAAGAGCATTTAGTGCCTTCACCTTTTCTTTCGCTGAAAATGTAAAACAAAGGAGTACTACTGCAAGGGCTCAGACGAACCTGGTTCCTTCAGAGCTGGTTCCTTCAGCCACCTTGGGCTTGAAGACATTGAAGCCTAACTGAAAGTGTGGAGATAAAGAACACAATCTCCTGTGGCTTACAGTGCCAGCAGAAGAGGACAGGTACTCCCCAAGGCATTGCTGCTTGACTCTTTTGGCTGCAGCCCTGAAAGCTATGCGGATGAAGAACCTGTCAGCAACATGGTCACCTCCTAGCAAAGGACAGTAACAGCAACTGTCTGAAGTGGTGAACATGCTACCACAAATAACACGATTCCTGAAGGTGGTTAATTACTCCTCTTAAACCAGCAAGCTCATAAGTAGAAAGAAAAAAATGGAGGGGTTTGTGTTTTGGGTTTTTTTGAAACAGACGTTGCAGTAAAGACTAACATTATTCACTCAAAAGCTTACAGGTAAGCAAGGAACGAATAGACTCCAAGAAAACGATGAGACAGCCTGCAACATAAGAAAAATAGGGTGCAGCTGAAGAGAAGAGAAGCTTTGCCTTACATGACCAGTTTTGGAGGAACCGAAAAGCAGTGAAGTACTCCGTCTCTTCTGTCTTCACGTTTGTGGTACAGAGCAGGGAAAGAAGTCAAGTTGAACTAAGGTTTGTATCTTAGCAGTATCCCACTGTGCTGGCTCAATACAGGCAAGGTCAACAGACACCAAAAATCACTAGAAAAACATCAAACTCACCTGAGTGAATTATTTCCTAATACAGTCTTGTCTAAGCCACAGCCTGCAGACTAAGGCTATGGTACAAAATGAACTCAGCCAAGCTGCAACCTTTTTGTGAAGAAAAACAGGGGAATTGCTGTTTGTGTAGTAAATGCTTAGACATATTTCCTTCTTTTTTTTTCCCCTCCAAATACTGTCTTGGCTTCCTGCAGTATCTAACTTCAGACTTCCTGAGGCAGATGTCTCATCTTTGCACATGACAGTCCTCAATCAATTTTTCTTCCACCAGCCTGTCTGGTCCCTTTTTGAACTCAGATAAAATGTCTGAGCCTGCAGCATCTTGCAGCAAGAAGTTCCACAGTCTAACTACCAAGGGTGTATGAAGCCATTTTCTTTCGCATGTGACACCTGTTAGTTTCATTTGAAGTCCCCTGCTTCGTGTACTAGAAATGAGTGAATACAGTGATTCCCTATTTACCCTGTCCACATTACTCTTGATTTTACACACCTACATCAAATCCCCTTCCTCCAAGTCACCTAGTCTCTTCTCCTATGAACAGTCAAATCAAAACTCTTCACCACTTCACCCAAACTGTAGAGAGAGGAAGGAAAGAAGGTAAGTGCAAAGAAAGAATGTAAATCCAACTGTGTTCGAGCTGGATGGCAGAAGAGAACAGGGTATCTCTATACATGCGGAGATCAACAGTGTACTGATTTACTTTTCCTACCACAGTAGATAAAGTTAAGTCTCAAAATCGGGATCTTGCCCCATGACTTCCAAATTTGAATAACCTTGCTGAGACGCATTAAAGAACAACAGGGCAGCAAAAATGGTCTCCCAGGAACCTCATGAAGTTCAGCAAAGTCAAATGTGAAGTCCTGCATCTGAGATGGAATAACCTCACACAACAGCGGGGCACAGACTGGGCATTACCTGGCTAGAAAGCAGCGTGGCATTAAAAAGGTCTGGGGTCCTGATGGACAAGTTCAGGAGGAGTCAGTAATGTGATCTCATAGCCAAACATGTATGCGACTGTGTTGGAAACAACGTCGAGGCAAGCGATCTTTCCCCTCCACTCAGTACTTGTGAGATCATACCTGGAATCCTATACCCAGTTTTGGGCTTCCCAATACAAGATACTGATATACTGGAACAAGTCAGCAGAGGACTGGACGAAGGGGCCGCAGCACAGCATGTGCTGCTGTAGCTGTAGCATACAGGAGAGGCTGAACGAGCTGAGATGGTTCAGCCTGGAGAGGGAAGACTGAAACAAAATGTTATCACTGTCTTCAACTGCCTAATGGGGAGGGGTACAGAAAAGATGGCAACACACAATAACGGGGATGAGTTGCAGCAAGGAACAACTAAACATTAGGAAACATCTTTTTCATCATGAGGTTAGTCAGACGCTGGGAAAGGTTACACAGAAAGCCTGTGAAATCTCTCTCCTTAGAGATACTGAAAACTTATCAGGACCCAGTCCTGATTAAATTGGCACGACCAGGGTTGGACAAAACAATCTCCAGAGGCTCCTTTACAACCTGCGTCCTTCTATCGCTAAGAAATTTGGTCAAAACTTTGATTAAGTTAGACGAGAAACCAACATGAAACTCAATGGCCTTGCAGTGAAACTAGCAAATAATATAACTTTAAAATCTTCTAGTGTTGTTCTCTATTTAAGACCTTATCAAAATGCTGTCATTAGCATCCTCCTAAAATAAAGAAAGGTCAAGACATAGCCTAGATTTCTTTCAAAAAAGCTGCATTCATTTTTCCTTAGTGCAAAAATATGAGTTTCTCCTCTTCCTCTTTTCTTTTCCTCAGTTGTGACAGATGTTGTGCAAAGGGCTAAACTAAAAAAGCAAGTTTTGCACCTGTTCTGAAGGCAGCAACATTTGTGGTTATCCTATCCCCTCCAGAAAAGTATACATTGTCTTATACCAAGCACAAGGAGAGCTATGTTCCTCCCTCTAATAAGCTAGACTTAGCAGTTTCATCCTTCCTGTGGCACGTAACTTTCGAGGGAAGTTGTGGTTACTTAGCAGAAGGCACTCCGTGGCAGCCTACTTTAAATATAGAGATGCTGAAAACTGATTATTCTCAACTTACTAGCCTACAAAGCAGCCAGATAATGTTTTATCAGCAGCTGCTGATACTAAGGGCCTAAGAGCTTGATGAAACCTTAATATCACAACTTCTAAGCATGGAAAATTACAGCAATTCTGTCATTGTCCCCAGTTGAGCAGGAAGAGATGAAGCACCCCTGCCAGCTGCACGTGTGAGGCATTTTTTGGCAAAAAGAGACAACGGAAGACTCCTGAAAAGTTATCAAAGAGAACTCCAAGACAATATAATATTTTTTTTTTGTCCTTTAAAGAATAAATACAGTGCATTCACAATGCCAGCTATTTGAAAGAGCTAAATACCCAACAGAATCGTACTCCTTCACTCAGATGAGTGCAAACCAACTATTCTAAGTGTGTCAGGGCTAGCTACTAGGATAGACATATAATAATGTTCTTTATACTAAGAGGCATAGAGGGCAAAGTTTCACATTCATATCCCCAACACTTCACAACATCTCATGATCTCTCCTAGTGACTTTGTTCTAGACAACAACAGACATAAATGATCAGACAGGACATCTAGAAAGACGCTGGCAAGAAGATAACACATTGTACATCACTATTAAAAATAGCATCTCAGTTCTGTGGAGAGAAAAAAAAATAATAATAAGGCCATCTGAAACTACTAACATAACAGATTACATTGTATTCATTTCATTAAACAAAGGATCTTTCCACTTTAACTTTTCTTAACCCACAAGCTAGAGCAGAAGCTCTAAAATGAGCATGCTTGGATACCACCACCGGCAAGTAAAACCAGTGACCACAAACGCCAGTGATAACTGCAAAACGAGCAGCTTACAACTCTGAGCACAGCCAGGCCATCTCTTTGCCCCTCCTTGCTTTTCTCCAGCACTGTTCCAGCCATTTGGCTAGCACCTGCATCCCATGCCCTTGGCCATAAGGAGTCCCTCCATACCTACATACAGCAGGGAGAGCTGTCAACAGCCAGGCAAACCTACAGAGGCCAAGCTCATGGCTGAGGGCAACTAGCTGAGGACCACCGTAGATGGAGAGTCTAGGGTCAGGAAAATGCCTCCTGTTGCCTGAACTGATTTTACTGCCTCCATAAAAGGTCTCTTTACGTTTCCTCCACCGCATGTGGGAGCTGAACTTGGAAAAATTAACAGCGTGGTTGCTGGTGCTGTGGAGGCACTTACTGTACAGCTCAGCATCTCCATTCAAGCAGTAAAGCACCACACTGTCATCATATATCCCTTTGCAGTGCATCTTGTGCTGCAACTTGCAAATTCCGGCTGAAATTAAATGATTAATGATCAGAATTGCAATTTAAAAATGTCCATAAGAAAAAGATTTTTAGAACAGATATCAATAAAGAGTTAGTAACATAACATATTTTAACTACAGATGAAGTCTCATTGTCATATGGCCTAGATAAGGTCTTCACAACTTCAAAAAAAAAGGAAAAAAGAAAGAAAAAAAGACTGGTATTTATCTTCAATGTTTTAATCAGTTCTTCTAAGACTGAGCAATCTTTATTGGTTAATCTACATTCTCTGTCAAAATAGCTACAATTAGCAAGGCATAAAGACGGTAAGCTCGAATTCTGAAATTACTTCTCAGAAATCGGATTCTAACGCTCTTTCACAAGGTGCCATTTTCTTGTCACAAACAAAAACAGGAAACTAGTGCGCCTCACTGGCCACAGACACGTTGGTGGCAGAAATTTTTGCTACTTTCTTTTCACAGTTTTACCCAACTTTGTCAGCATCTCAAAAGAAAAAAAGAACTATGATTTACACTCTATCTAATCAGACGATGGAACTCAACTGCTCACAACAGGACTCTTCCACGCACAGGACAACGACAGCAGTGGCCAAGTGGGAGGGGAAGAATGTCAGCAAGACACAACAAGAACTGCAGAGCACCTCAGAACCTTTTATAAAGGAAATTTTACGTTAGTTAAGTGACCTTTGCTTAGAACAGCAATACTTCTTCGATCCATAAGAAATCAGAAAATCAGCAACACTTTGAACCAAAATGTTCGCAATTACAGAATTAACCTTATCAATGATGATTTGTTTACCTACTGTAGTAGCTAGCAGTGGATGACTATTCTGTGATGAGTTAGTGGTCAACATAACCACTAATCGAGGTGTATGCCTCTGTATCATGGATACTATGTGACTGCTACTTAATCAAGGCATATCTAATTAATGGTATAATTAATCAATGTATGCACAGTCAACACATAATTACTCAATGTGTTGTCAATGCACACGTAATCTTAAGTATACATATAGTATATTGTCTCGTTCATGTGAATTATTGTACACAACAGTTCTGGGACTGCAGCTTTATTAATGAGACAAGAATACAGCAGTACATTGTCCAAGGGAGTCTTAAAAGCTAAGTCCTCACTCCCAGCTTGATTCTGTCAGTGACTGATGAATCTGTACTGCGAGCAAGACCCTGGAGGAATACTAGTGATCCCAGAGTTGGTGAACATCACCATGGACGGGATCTGTGCTGTGTGCTGTCCCTGACCAGAGGTCCAGTCAATGCTGTAACATTTCAGGGTTCCCAGCATCAGAAGAGACGTAAGATTTCCTAACTTGCTATTGGCTTTTCTGGGCTATTAATTAATAGTTATCTGCCTTGCAAGTGTTTGTGCCTTTCTTATTGGGATCCACAAAGAACTGTCCTCTCCTTGGTGCAAAACACTTAGTATTTTATTTACCGCTTTTCCAACTGCCAGCATAACTAGGATAAAAGATAAGTCATAATTCTTTTCTCCAAAAGAAAAAGTATTCTTTCAAATAAAGAAGACCAAAGTGGCTATGTTAAAAAAAACTTGAACTAATGAATTTTTGTTACGAGTAGAATGAAAGTGGACAAATTAATGATAAGGCTTAGCAGAGAATAATAAAGGAAAAAAAATGCAAGCAAATTACTAGTCATGGGGAGCACAACAGGGAGCTATCCTAAAATCTGTAAGAATCAAGCAGTGCTTCCTTTGAGAACTGTAATCAAGCAGTGGTTGTAAGAAAACAAGGAATTAAAATATGATTTTGAAAAAACTCCCACCTTTTAGGGTGTTTAGAATGGCAACAAACACACAAAAATACAACAACCAATTAACACTACATGAACTTGGGAAAAATGGCTAAACATTTTTAGTGATTTCTGTGCTCCATACTTAAAAGCTGAAATGCTAGTGTCAAGAAAACCACAAATACCTCAGAAGCTAAATAGATTTGTGTTTTATTTGCTCAAAACAAACTGGTGAATTATAAATATCCCTTAATTTGAAAACTTAGATTTTACTATTTGAGTACTCTTATCTGTGCTTCCCAAACCCCACTTTTTGGCCTTTGGTAACAACACCAAGCAAATGAAATACTGTGGGCAACATCACAATTTGCTATTCCCGTTTGGCTTCAGTTTTAACTTATTAATATTTTACAACAGGCATGAAGCAAAGATTACCACCAGAGTGGTTAAAATTCTATTGAAACAAACGTTTTCCACTCTTAATATCTACCTCCCTCCAAGAGAAACTGTCTGTATGGAGAAACGATATCTGATTGAAATTTTAAATTATTTTATTTTTTAAAAAATTATTATTGCAGACAAAAATAGCGTCTGTTTTTATTTTTAAAAGTTTTTTAGAAATATAGAAGATAGTAATCAATTTCTCTTTCTTCTTCTTTCAATTTAACTTTTAAAAGTCCAGATGTTGGTACAAAGTAACTCTCGGTAGCATCACCTTCCCCCACCCCCGCCAACTCAACCCAAACTTCATTACCATTTCTGTTTCCTCAGACATAAGAAGAATAATGGGAATTGCCACATCAAAGCACGTTTCTCTGTAATCTGCTACCCTGATTCTCATAGACAAATACTAAACCACTCAGAGAGATGCAACGTCTCATAATAATATGCCTATTGTGCAGTTTCTTTGTAACAATTACTGCTTCTTGTAATAGCCCTTGTTAAAAATTATCCAGTACAGAAATCCAATTACAGATCATTTATCTTTAAAAAGGGTTAAGACAGCTGGCAATATTTAGCCAAGCTGGCAAAGACACATGTAACATTTACCTCCATAAGCTGCTTACAGAATACTGACTGCAGAGGTTAATCCTGCTGCAGGGCAGACCAGCTTCCCTCCCCTTAAATAAAACCACATTCCCAATCTGCATAATTACACTTAGTTCACAGATCTCTGGTAATAACATGCTTGGTACTTTCCCCTTAATAAAAGCAATTAGGAAAGGTAAGTGTGAAAGTGGTGACAGCCTACAACTACAAATGCCACTTAGTACTGTCTGATTTTGAAAAGGGCAGCTCATCCCAGGGAAGCCCATTCAAAGGTGTACCACTTTGCTTCCAGACACAGTCAACCCCTGGTATCTTTTTGTCAACTCCCACTGCTTTCCTCTTCTTAAATAAAGTTACCCAAATGTGTATTTTGTGTGTGTGCGTGTGTGCCTGAGAGGTGCCATAGCAGACAGACTTCACATCCCAATTGCAATGCAGAGGTATCTTAACTACTGTGAAAATGGAGCATAGCCCCATTTGAAAAACACCCTCAAAATCCTTAGCAAATCCTGACACCAGTTAAGAAACAACTGATTATCCATTTGTTATTATAGTCTGATATCTCAGATGGCACAGCTTTGTATAGGGCAGAGCTTTTGGCTGATAATGACTTTCTGGTTTCTTCTTACAGTTATTAAAATCATTGCTCGGTGTGATAAACTGTGGAGAACCCCAGTTCAGAGGTTATGGTCTTCTGCCCTACCTGCCCCCCTCCTCTGGCAGAGGCTACTGACTCTACAGCAACACGTGCCTTAACCTCAAGCACCCAAACCTGGGCTGAAGCAATCAACCGTGAATCTTGTGGTACAGAGTAAGGGAAGGAAAAAGACCCGGTTCTGCCTTCCAGCTGCACGTTCCTATTGCTTTCCATGCTCCGATGCTGCCATTCAACCACCCAGAAGGATGCAGGTTTAAAAACTTAAGCCAGCGGGAAATGATCCCTGCAAAAATATATATGTTCTATTTTTAAACATTATTTTATCTCCCTATAACCACTGCCTGTAGGAAGTCAGGTGACTTGCACGGCAAGTGGTAGATAGAAAAGTACAGGCTGAGGCCAAGCACTTGCTCCGTAAGCGTCAGCCTGTGCTTCAACCGGCTCAGCCCCGCTATAAAACTGCACTTTCAGCAGGTGAAGCAAAGCCACACGTTTGTTCTTGCTGCCTCCTTGGCAAGGCTCTGATAAAGGCGGGGAGAACGCAGCTGGGGAAGCCATGATTCTGTTTTGAACAAGCACAGCTCTTTCCATCAGTTGAACACAAGGCAGAGCCCTCAGTCCAGATCACAGAAGCCTCAAGTCCCCTTACACCGATTGTCACTTTGTGTTTGTTAAGAGTATTTTTTTGTCTACCACTACTCTATCTCTTCTGCTTCACGTACTGAGATCTTCACAGTTCTCTCAAAACTCTGAATATGCTAGAGCTCTTTTTCTGATCCTGTCCCCTTACCCTTTAACCTCTTTTCACAATCACTACTATACTAAGCAGAAATTACTTCAACTCAGTTTACTGGTGCATGTATTTGCCCCAAGATTTTTTGGGATGTAATAAATAATTCGCAGTCTGGAAGTACATGACTTAAGGGCAATGACTTTTAGCTTAAGAATACCAGTAAGGCAGACTCCTGACTGTTTACTTCCCTTGCTGGTCGAACATACTGTGGAAAGAGTGAAGCACACCTTGACCTTCCCATTTGCCCACCTCACACTTCCAACAGAAAGAAGGGGTTCAGAAGTAGATGAGAAGATGGAGGTATGCATATAGACAACACATCCCAATCTTCAGTTATAAGCAAGCCATCTTTCTTTTCCTTTGAATGAATATTTGTATGAACATTCACTGGATTATTGTAAACACTCACCTTTCTTAACTGCAGCCCAAAGAAGTCACTTGAAGAAGGAACACAGTGCTCAGGTTAAGAGAGATCAGGCTGCACAACAGCTACTGCAAACGTTGGCTCAGACCTGTAGCCAAAGCACTGCTTTCACTAAGGTGTAAATAAAACTCCAATTTTTATTTCTGGAGTGGAAATATTCCCTAACGATTCCACTGTTGACACCGAGGCTCATGCCTGGTGTTTACCCCTAGCTCCCTTGTTGTCTCACAGTCTGCTGTTCTCTACGACAGTCAGCACAGAGACAGTTACTGTGCTGAAGAAGAAAGAAACACTCCTGAACAACCTTTACAAATATAAAAAAAAGAAAATGTGTTTGACGTCCAAGAGGTACAGAGATGCCCCAGTTCTAGAAATATGAGGGTTTAGAAGAAAAAGCAGCAGGCTGATTTTCTGACAAGTGACGTATGAATCTGGGTTGAATTCTGAGGAGAATCTTAAAAAGAAAAGAGGGGAAACACAGGATGTTACACTGCTTCAGCCACACAGGCTTGAATCTTCTTTCATACTTCTGGCAGAGCACACAGCTACCAAAACATTATCTTCATCAAACAGTGAAAAGAGCTGGTGACCACAGGCTCAAAGAGTGTGGAGGAAAGTGAGTGAAAGTGTGAGGAAAGTGTGAGGAAAGACAGCACCAAATTAACATCCCATTATGGAAAGGAATCATTAAGCAAAGGCAGAACAAACCAACCCACCTCTCTCATCAAGCCCTTGATAAAACCCATGGTGACAAGTGACAGAAAAGCTCTCCACAGAAAAGCACAGAGATTACTGCTGTGTATCCCTTTATGGAACCGATTTTATTTTCTTAAATGTAAAAGACACATAAATAAAAATGTAAAAAAAACCAAACCAAACCAAAAATTTTAAAACACAGAAAGGTATTTGTCTCACACCACAGGGAAAATCAGTTCATTTAAGAAATGCAAGAGAATAAGCGCTTCTTCTTGAGTGACTGTTTCTCCCCAGGGTTTAGTGGACGTGCTTTACCAATCCCAAAAGCTATCCTCAGGCTGGAAAGCAATGACAAAACACAAAGAAACAAATGTGAGGTGACTGCATTGTTAGCTGAAAGTGTCTTGAACGAAAGCTGCCTCTCAGACGGACTGGTGCCATCACAACTAACTCCTCTGCATCCTGACCAATCTCTCTGTATCGTCAGAAAACTGGAAAAGGTGGCCTCATGTCTGATGGGCTCCAGAACAGAGGAAAACATTTTTTAAAATAGTCCTGAGAAATCATGACAGATCTCCTCTTGTGACACACCTGACTTAAGCGCTCAAAGCCCCACTTGATAATTTGCCAATAAGTCAAGTAAGTTCCATCAAATGATGAACTTCCCTAACCAAAGCAAGAGGGTGGTATGCCACCCTTCATGACTGCGTAATACACCATGGTACTGTCAGCTATCGCTATTTGGTCAAGTTCAACCTTGACAGACAAAAGGATCACCTAGCCCACCTTGTCTGAAGCTGTTGCGTGTCTGGTGCATGGACAGGGAAACTCAAGACACAAGGTCTCTGTCCCTCCAAAGGTATCAGAGAGGATTCATGGTTTAGGTAATAAAATCTGTGACTACATACCTGATAATGGTGGAAGACAAAAGGCTAACATCCTGTGGGTGTGTGTCTTACCACCACTGTGCACTCTCTCAAACAATGCCTACGTGCAAGGAGAGAAACGAGCAAAGCCTCATGTCTGGACATACTGCCAAGGGGCTCACTGAAGCTACACAAGTCCAGAGCGATACAGAATCATAGAATCATTCTGGTTGGAAGAGACCTTTAAGATCATCAAGTCCAACTGTAAACCCAGCCCTGTGTTGTGGTTTAGGCCAAATCAGCTACTGGGGACGTGGGGGACCCCAGATGGGACCGACAGATGCTCTCCTCTACCCCTCTTCAAAGAGAGGGGCAGAGGAGGAAAAAGAGACGAGTTTAGAAGGAACTAAACTACTTTAATGAAATATTAATAATAAAATAAAAAAGAAATAATGAAATATATACAAAACCAGATCAAGCTCCTGAGATGACAATCACAACACCGGCTGGCACTGGGGCAGTCCCAGGCTGGACTCAGTGACAGACGGGAACTGGATTCTGGATCTGCATTCAGGATCGGGATCGCAGGCAGACGAACAGAGTCTTTCTCAGACGTCGGCCACTGAAGGAAGAGAACTGACCCTTTGATCCCTCAGCTTTTATATTGAGCATGAGGCAGATGGGATGGAATCCCCTGTTGGTCAGTTTTGGGTCACCTGTCCTGTCTGCTCCTCCCTGCAGGTGGGACCCCACTATGCTTTTCCGCTTCTGACCCTCCAACGGGGCAAATAACAAAGTTGGTTGGCCTTGGTTGTTATAGCAATAAGTATAAGCAAGAGCCTCTCTGCATACCATGGCTGGGCATCAGCTATATACAATTGGTCTTATCACTCTGAGAGAGTGACCGGTGTCTGCACAATATGCTGCCAATTTCAGTAGTTAGAAGAGGCCCAGCTAAGAAACTAAGTTACTGAACAAAATTGCTCCTGTTTTACCTCAAACCAGGACGCCCTGCCAAGTTACCACTAAACCATGTCCCCAAGCACCACACCTGCACACTTTTTAAATACCTCCGGGGTGGAGCCTCAATCACTTCCCTGGGCAGCCTGTTCCAATGCTTGACAACCCTTTTGGTGAAGAAATTTTTCCTAATATCCAACCTAAAACTCCCCTGGTGCAACTTGAGGCCATTTCCTTTTGTATTATTGCTTGTTCTTGGGGTATACATCCCAGCCTGAGTAAAGTGTCCTCCAAGCCTGGACAGCTATAGCCTGGAAGCAATCAAACTCATGTTTCTACGAGGGTCAGTTGAGCCTTTTACAGTCTTTACGAATCTAAAGAGTAGAGAGCTATCTAGCAGTTGTTAGGGATCTTGGCACTTATTCTGGTAAGCTGCCATTCGGGAGCCACTCTACCTAACCAAGTAGTGAGGGCAACTTCATTTAACACAGGTACTTACTTCAGGGGGCCCTTGAGAAACATATAACCTCCAAAGTGGAACCTTATACTGGGAATGGTCCAACTAATCTAATATAAACATTTCCATTCTGCAGATTTCTTGCCTTAGAGGAAATACATTTGATGAGTAGTGATCCAGGACCCTGGTATGTTACACACCTGAATTCAAAGGGTTATGATTTCATTTGCTTTTGAACGTGACTAGTTTTGTAGCCATCTTACTTCATGTGAGAAATATTTTCTTTTTAAAGTGTGCAAGTCCTACCTGAACTTAGGGCTCCCATAACTTCACCTCCTTCATGTTTCTGGTGTAAAAGAAGTGCAGACAGATGCGCAGGGTAGCATCAGCCTCCCAGAACTATTTGCATGGACATGTCTGACTATGCAACAACTGTCTGTGCTGGGGAGGGAGAGGTGGGCACCACAGGCGAATAAGAACTTCAGCCTTTCCTACCAGCTTCTAACATCCAATCCCCCACTATGCTACAAATTCCCACGTTTCAATGCAGAAATCCTGCTTCTCTCCACTCACCTGATCCCACATACCATGCACATCACCCAGTCCACACCTAAGCAACCTAAGGGTACTTATCTCATGACGTGATGGGCTGAAGAGGGTCTTCGCTCCCAGCTCCCTGCTGATTTCAGCACTAAATGATGATCTTCTGGCGTAAAGCTTGGCCAGAGCGAAGCCAAAGGATGGCAATTTATGACCTACATTGCAAAGCACATAGGCTATTTTTGTTTCATTTATTATGACCTATTTTCATGGTAGAGACAGTAAGTTAGAACTAACTACTAAAATGTAATTCATATATCTGCTGTTCAAGATTTTGAGTGCAATTCTGTAAACAGTCTAGTAATTGGCTACTCCTCAGTCCTCCTCTACAGTAGATATTATTCATTATTTTTGGCTGAGCCATTCTTGGTGAAAAAAAAACATTAAAAAAAAAAAATCAACTCTCGTTCTCGTAACTTAGCACGTTATAATTAGGACATCGGAACGGACATCATAGACATGTCTTCAAAGGCTAAGGACTAGTAAAGACAGGTTTTAATGTTCACCTTATTTACACAGTTTGGCTTATTTCACAATACTTGAAAATTAAAACGCTTCCCACAACTTTGGGGTTTTTTTGTGTCAACTCACCATTCACACTTTCTGTTGATTTGTGGCTGTAGCTCATCTTTTTTTTTTTTTTCCCCCAAGAGACCTCTGTAAGTATTCTAAGGCTCAAATTGCTGGCAGGAAATTGTTTAGCTTGTTCATGACAAAACAGAAACAAAATAGAAAAGCTGTAGCAAAGAAGTGATTTCTTTGCAAAAAATACTTCCCCATTAAGACCACCATATAACTCTTTTTCACAACTAGAGACCAAGGTGTCTGAAGCAAAGTGATGACTCAACAAAAGGAGTGTATTCGGTAAGCATAAAATAAAAGCAAAGAGGAAATTTTAAAAGAAAGCCACACCAAAAAATCTTGTTATTTATCCAGAAAGTCTGCAAAGTCCTTTAACTCTGAAAAAGAAATGTCCTAATTTCTTAATTCTTTAGTGAAGCAACCACATTATTTTTTTTAATAACTATATGCACTGTCTTCTGTTTCACGCAAATTTGTTTTTTAATGTCTCAATCATACAACTATGCCTTCTCAGAAAACCATAGAACTTACTGAATCAACTTCTGTCCATTACTTTGGTAGATCAAGAGGAGTTTCAAGCATCAAGCATCCGTCATTGCAAGACCTCCTTTAAGAAGTTACTCAGTTACAGTCCTCCTCTGTGTCCTAAGAGAGCAATCATGCATTCTTAATTTTGCAAAAAGACGTGACAGACACAGTATCTCCTCATACTAATAATATCTTCAACTGCTTTGAAGAATTATTCATCCATTTTTCTTCCTTCTTCCTCCACCCCAATCAAACAATTAGCTGCCCTAAAAATATGAGGAGTGGTAAGAGAGATACATAGACCATCACTGGAATGGAGGCTGTTCATCCCATGATGGAGGGGGATATTTTATGTCGTATATGAAAGGATACCAGATCCTTAAAACAAAAACATTGTAGTAATCCATGCTGATAGCAGAACTTCTATAGATAGGAGACAACTGATGTTTCTAGGAGGTAATGACTACTTGGAAACTGTTTTCCTTCAGGTGAAGTAACATGGGGCACCACCAACAGTAAGCCAATTTGCAAACAATAGCTGAAATTATCATTTGTACAGAATTGTTCGGCACAGACATCTACAATTAGATGCAGGATTTCCTTTTAAATTCCAAAGGGACTTCCACATCCCTGTCTTCCTTCACTATGATTGAACATGAGGAACAAACAAGGTGTTCCTATTTCCTGAAGGAGGAAGAGAAGGGGGTAAAAAACCCAAAAGCTGCCACTAAAGACAGAAAGAAAAGCTGACTTTCTCAGAGTGGATCATCTCCACGTAGACTGAAAACAACCTTCAAGGGTCAACTACTAAGCTAAAAAGGAGGTCCCCTATTCCCACATAGGAAGGAAGGCATTGTTTATTTTCATGTAATAATTTAATCATAAAACTTTTAGAACACAGTCACTCCTTCAGAAAAATTAAGTGCTCTGGTAAGAAAGTTGTTGCTATTTTGTATTATTTTGATAGAGACATACCAGACAAATGAAACACAACAAAATTGGGAGTTGGTAGTTTTAGAAACAGAGGGTTGCTTAATTTTTAATTTTAGTTTTTATCCTTCTGTTATATGATAAAGCCAGAAGAATGGCAAATATTGTTTCCAGTCCTTCTTCTTCTTCCCCCACTAGGTGTCTACTAATTCTTCAGTTTCCAGGGTAAATTCAGACTATACACAGAAATGAAGTGTTCGCTTACAACTCAAAATTGTACCTTATTATTCAAAAATAGATGCAAGCAGGAGACCTGTATGAACTGTAACTCTTTGAGCAACAACAGAATTTGTGGTTCTACAACTACCAGAATGATGAAAGTTTCCATGCCTTTGGTACTTCCCTTCCACTAGTGAGTCAAAGTGGTTTTCACTCTTCATAATCAGTTTACCTGCATGTGTGACCAAGTGGTGCAGGTGTATAAAGGAATGACACCATGATACCCACTCTCTGCTGTTCCAAAGCTCTGTTGCTATGCTAGCTAAAGATCCGTAGATGGCAGCATTGATGTAGTAATTAATCTTCACCACAGCCGAGGTCAAAACGCGTTTCACAAAACTGTTTCTTATTGGAGGCTAAGCCCCACTTTCAGATGTTTGAGATCTTAGCACTGGGCAGTATAAGCATCGGGTCAGAAATTGTTTGGCAGTAAAGAGAAGCCAGATTCCCCATTGCTACTAAAAGGTACTACACCAAGCACCTACCAAATAACCATGACAGTTTAGGCCTATCATCTTGGAAACAAACTATGTCATCTAGACAGTAATGACTGCTGTGAGCCATGGGCTGCTGGTATGGTTCTCACAGTTACCTCCATATGCTGACAAATTAGAAAGAAGGAATACAGAGATGCCCCACATCCCCCCACCTTTATCACCCACCCTTCCTCCACTGCACTTAATTCAAAACGAGCTGTGCACTTCCTCCCATTTCTGCAGTTTGGGCAAGTGCTATGAATTTGGTGTCCCACATCACCACACAGCACAGAGCTCAGTTACAAGCAAATGAAAGCCATGTCCCAGATGTTCTAGGACAAAAATAAAAATGCATTGACAGCCAGTATGATTTGGAGCAAATGATGAAAGTGTCAGAGAATTCTAGCTACACAAGTCCCTGCTCAGATTCACTGGCTCATCCTCTCTTAAAGGTGTCTTTACTAAAACAGTGTCTACATAAGGAAACTTGCTGCTTAAATTACTGAAATTCAAATCTATGTTCTGCCTCATTCTGCTAGGCTTCTTGTCATGATAAAGTTCAGGAGTTTAAGCCCCTTCCCTTTAAAGTGCATGGATATGTGTAAAATACCCATATATATATTTTGTAGCTTAGAATCATAGAATAGTTTGGGTCGGAAGGTCCTCTAGTCCAACCTCCCCTGCAATGAGCAGGGACATCTTCAACTAGATCAGGTTGCTCAGAGCCCCATCCAACCTGACCTTGAGTGTTTCCGGGGATGAGCTATCTGCCACCTCTCTGGGCAGCCTGTTCCAGTGTTTCACCACCCTCATTGTAAAAAATGTCTTCCTTATACCTAGCCTGAACCCACCCCCTTTTAGTCTGGAACCATTATCCCCCTACCGCAACAGGCCCTGCTAAAGAGTTTGTCCCCATCTTTCCTGTAGGCCCCCTTTAAGTACTTTAATAGTTTGTCAGAAAGTATGGAGTCCTCTGACAGAACACAGCACTGTGCCTAGTTGAGATGTGATGAAAAAGGTGTTAAGGGTCTTTATTTCTTGCCTTTCCAAGTCTAAAGGATAACTGCATTTCGAAGCACAGAAAAGAATGGCACTCTGATAATCAGCGCTCATGATGCAGTTGGGTCGTACTGATATTTTTCACATTTTTCCCTTGGTATAGTAGAGAGAGCACAAAGGGATATGATGGAATGCCATGTCTGTATGTCAGATGCAAAGAGAGTGACTTCTCTGAAATAACCTGCTTGCAGCCAGCTCTGCTGCCTTCCTTTGCCAGGTCACAGCATCAGCTGGCCTTGTGTGCAGTGTTCAGGTACACAGAGTATATTCACACTCAACTTCACCCTCCAAGAACAGTGTTGAGCCTGCACACCGAGCAACCCTGCCCTGCAGAGATCTGAACTCAACAGACCCACTGCTATGTGGCAGGAATTGAGCTGCTTTGTCCCGGTCTGGATTGTGCCAGCCCCTTTACCATCCTGAATGCTCCCTCTCATGTCAGGTCAACTCCACCACAGCACACCAAGTTTCACAACCTCAACACTTCATTGTGTTTGTTAATCTGCACAGCCCCCTCTTACTTCAGGAACTTTTGATTAAACACTGCACTGGCATGCTAAAGCATATGCAGCATTTTTTAATTATTTAATTTCTGATTACATATACTCAGGCTAGTAACTGAGCAGAGGTTGTACAAGCTCCTGAACTCTGGAGGAGTCAAAATTATTTTCCCTACTTCTGCACTAGACTTCATTAAAAGAATGTGAGTATAAGCAGCTCCCAATAACGACATTTCTCTTCAAACTTTAACTCTATCCCTGGGAGGCATATCAAGTTTCAGAACAGTATTCCTATGCACCTGAGACTTTTAAGAGCAGTTTAATGGCAAAAATATCACACAACATGTACTTAGTAAGGAAAGGGTATTTGAAAAAGCTCTCCTAGACACTTCCAAACTGTAAAAACTAACTCATTGCATAGCTCCTGACAATGCATACAGATTTAAAAAAGAAAAGAAAAGAAAAAAAGCTGAGTGTTCATGAAGGTTTTAAACAACTATGAAGTATCGCCTCTTTCAAAGGCTGACACTGCTGAACAGATGAATGACAGGCCAGATGCACTGTATTTTTTTAGGGTATTTAGTGACGCAGAGTGTATCCTGGCTGTACAAGAAGAGGAGGGGAAAAAAAGCAAAAACCCCAAGAGAAACACGGAATGTCAATTTCATTATTGATTTTTTTTTTTTAAAGGAAAAAAAATCAGGAACTCCTTTCTCAAACCATACCGAATTCTAGCAAAACACAGAAGAGAAAGCAAAATGTCACAGTAACTAGGACATATCAGGTACGGCTAACGAGGCTGCAGTCCTCTTAAGCTGCTCTGTTTCCCATTCATTCATCTCTGCTGCACACAGCATTTATACTCACTCACAGGTTGCGGCACAGGAGAGGAAGGACAGCTATGCCATGACACAGCCTGA
The DNA here is from genome assembly GCF_000708025.1 of Charadrius vociferus. Taxonomy (NCBI): domain Eukaryota; kingdom Metazoa; phylum Chordata; class Aves; order Charadriiformes; family Charadriidae; genus Charadrius; species Charadrius vociferus. The sequence goes on along the minus strand of NW_009646761.1, from coordinate 2,477,083 downwards.
GTAACACGCATATGGCAAAACTGGAAACAATTGCAGTAAGTTTATGCATTCAGTGCCATGACAACTTTTAACCAGTACTCAATTCCTAAACCTTCACTATGGTATAACACAATATGGGAATAAAAAACAAAGCACAATTTCATCAAGGTTGAGAACAGTAACCCAAAACTGCATGTGAACTCAGCCACAACAGCAAGCTGGTAATTTAACAAACTGACGCATGGGAAAGTCGCTTCCTGCACCACTGGCGCACTGGACTGGGCAAGAAGTTTCAGTTCTTTCTTTTCAATAGGTCCAAATGCTGGAAAGTTCAGAAGGAGAAGGAGAACACCAGCTCAAGCCTGCTCCTTACCAAACCATAGTAGAGGATGATCCTTCTGCTCCTCTGCATGCAGAACTTCTCTGTATCAGCTGGACAAAGCTTACATTACACAGTAAGTGGAAGGCAAAACATACTTTTTCTGTGCCATGAGTAAGCCACTGAAAGAGAAAGACCCAGCAGTACATTACTCCTGCAAAAGCCACAGCATGAAGACAATCCCTTCAGTGCTTCACTTTTGCAAGTGATCAAGCTCATTTCTTCTAAGGCTTACTGCCAGTTAGTGAAGGCACCGTAATAGACCCCACGTGCACTCTGCCTTAGCCTCCAACGTAAAGTACATTGACTTAGCTTTTAACTACTCAAAAACAGCTTTAACACAATTAAAATGAGCTTTTTTACTCCCCGAACTTCAGAATAGCAAAAAAAGACCCTGGAAGGAACTGAGCATTTATTTCAGTAAAAGCTGGAGCAGTGGAAGTACTCACCCATCTGAGGGAAACCAATGCAAGACACTCGTCTCTACTGATAAAACAGTTCAGAAGGAGAAGAAAACAAAAATAGAGTCAGGTGCTTCCTATAACAGAAACGAAAGCGCCAGGGGAATGCAGCACAGCAGAGCAGCCCACTGCCTCTCGCAAACCACAATCAGTACAACTTTTCACTGGGGTGTTCACATCCAAATGTTTATCACCCTGCAGCTGCAGCCAGCCCGAGCACCTAGAAAAGAACAAGCACATGCTTGCTGGCAGTGCAAACACTTCTTTTCAGCACACGGTGGCCAGCCAGAGCTGTCGCTCCACACTCGGGGAAGGCCTTCCAGCTTCCAGCAACAGAGCAGTTCGGCTCCTCACCAGGCAGACTGTGAAAAGCCTGAGTGAACGCAGAACATAGACTGACATGTATATGCTATGGAAAACCAGCTGGATGGCTACTGTGCCCCTAAAGTCAACTGGGCTGCTGTTATCCACCTATGTAAACAGCTAAGTTAGAAGCGTGATGATTCCAGCTGCCCTCACAAGGCATGACCTCCCCTGCAGGGCTGAGACATCAGCTACCCTCTTCAGACAAAATGAGACACAGCTACAAAGCCTCACCCTCCCAACCCTCCCCCAAGATGACGGCAAGCCAAGAGGCTGTTCACTGCATTCGGCTTTTCTGATCCCAGCCTCAACATCTGCCTGGTTTCCATCCAAATCCAGAACTACTTTTGTACTCCGTCTTCAGCTAAGGGGAGCACTTGCTTGGTTTTGGTACATTCATAACACAATTCAGGTGGGAAGGGACCTCCAGGCTTCTATTCTACACTATTTCTCCCAAAATAAAGTGCTCTTGCCTAGGAGAGTTCAAAAGCCTAGTTATTCTCTTCCAGTAGCCACCAACCTCTTTTTTAAACCTTTTAAAAATAAATATGTCACCAAATTTCAATGAGCTTTCACTAAAGAACAGTGGGAGTGACTCATACTGCTGGAGCATGCTCCAGAGTTGTCTTGCTACTGATAAAGCCACTGAAGAGTTTTCAACACTGGTTAATCCTTTTAAGATACTCCTTAATCCTGAAATATTAAGCACTTTTTAACAGATTTATATTTTTACAGGATGGTCTGGGTAGGATTTGCAGTTCATTGCATTTAAGAGGTATTTGGAAAGATCACAAAAATTGAGTTTGGTATTAGTTCACCTGAATAGGAAAGCCCAAATATTTCAATATATTATTCATCTACACACTAAAACCCATACCCAGGTCCCTCCCTGTGATTACTTCATCCATCACACTGACCTATGCAAGTATCTACGCACTACCACAAACCCATTCACCTGAGATAACTTCTGTGAAAAATACCCTCTGTGCTGGAGTCGTGTAATTTATCTTTAGCACTAAGTGAGGATCACCTACCTACATTACTCTGACAGTTGGTGAAGAAAGATGTCCCCAGAAACAAATCTAATTCTGGCTACATCTGAACTGCAGGACTTCGCTGCTTCTGGCACCGTGTGCACATTCTGGCAAATTCTTGACTACATGCCAAGAGAAGACCAAAATATTACTGTTCCCTTCCTCAACAGACATCTCTTTTTACTTCATTTGGGGGAAAAAAATGGAAGCCACAAGAAGTAACAAACTCCCCATAGTATGCTTCAATGTCCCAAAGACTGATGGTCAGAGACCTGGAGCTAGTGAGCACTCCACAGAGAATTTGGAAGGATCTCCTTCTCTGAATGGCTCTTTCAAAGTTTGGATCTTTTTTCGAGCTGACAAAGAGAAAATGTAGGAAATCAGTCTTTACCTATTAGCCTTTGTAAATACTCTCATCCTGCCAAAGATGTCTATTGCAGTGACACAGTTCAGACATTTTACTCCATTTTAGTAAAGGCTAAAACCTCTCTTCATACAGCATTTTTCTGCAAAGCTCTTAAATAGGCATGTTGTTATTTTAGACAGCAAATAAAATACAGAAACGTTACTGTTGTGTTAGTAAAATACAGTAAGTACGGGCATAAACGAAGATGTATTCAAGTGAATCAAACTTCTCATTTCAAATGTAACGAGTTTCTGTCACTTTCAGACTGACTACTATTCAAGGCAAACATAAATAAAATGGGGATTTCCACAAAAAAAACAGACTATGCTTTACAGAAAATACATTTACATTGTGCTTATTAGAAACTTTTGCATAACCAAGATGCATATTCTTGCAGATACCTTTGCATGTAAATATCAACCAAAAATATGCTTTTGTTATATGACAAACATTTAAAAATGTGTTTTAAAAAGATACATAGTACAACAACCCAGCTTGACCACACTGCAAATATTATAAAAGCTTGCCTGTTCAAAGGTACTAGAAATACCAGTTCACAGACACTGCACATACATGAAATACTAGCAAGATACTTTTAATTACAACCAATAAAATTCAGAACTAGCTAGATTGCGTCATTGTTTCCTGCCTGTGAAGAGGAGCTATTTTAGCAAAGTGAAGCTGAGCTGAGAAGAGGAAGTCTAAACCTTCTACAGATTTGGGGCTATGAAAGGAGCATCTCTGAAGAAACTCTGTAGCTCACAAAAGGTAAGGAACGATCCATTATGCTATGCCAACAAAGTAACTTGGATGTTTATGTATGATGCTAAGATAGACTTCTTTCTTCAGAAGGTGAACACGGGCATTTATTCTAGAACTAATTAAAAGAAATGTAATTCTTTAATGCACTTTCAAAGTATCAGCAGCATTCTATAAATAACATTTAAAGCAAAACAACTACATTTGTAAAAGCATAGTACCAAAAATACTGCTTAGGATTTTAACAATAAATTTTAAAATATGCAATAATGAAAAGCATTGGTAAGTACATTATCGCTAAAGGAAAAATGTTTGTTTTTATTAAACCCAAGAGAAGATCTTGTTGCTTGATCGCTCTGTGCTTCACTAAAAGCCATGTCCTCCTCAGGGAAATGTCAGCAAATGTAAGGAACAGTCAAAGAAAAAAAAGGGGATTGGGAAGAGAGAGACACACATAATCCTTTAAATGGAGTCACTGTTGCCTAACTCAGAGGAAGAATCTGGAGGAAAAGATTTAATTTTGGTTTTGTTCTGAAAGTCTCTGTTCTTGTACACAGCACCTAGATAGGCTTCACAATTCACATTAGATATTCAGGACATTAGCTCTCATTAAGAAAATAAAACAGACTGATAAAACATACAGACCAACATCACAGTAATGATTTAGAATTAACACAGACAGACATCTGGAAACCAGTGACTCCAGGGGCTCTTCAGCAAGAGCTTTAATCAATACCAGTAAGTGTTCCCATTATGAAAAATGGCAACTAGGGCAAAACCATTCACCCAGAGGCACCCAAAGATCTGCTGATTTCCCCAGCTGACCTGGGAAATATCAACCTGAACTTCATGCAGCCAAGTACTGATGAAAGAACAGAACATCTGTTTTCATGTATAAATGAAGACAGCTAAACTACACACTTCTAAAAAAAAAAAAAAAACAAAAAACACCTCATTATTTCTTACCTACATAAATGTTAAATTTTAGATTCTTAAAAATTAAATTTAGGAGAAATACCTAATTATAACACTGACATGCATCTAAACCCACAAAGTTTGGAAACATTGTCTTCAACAACTAAACAAAACAAAAAACCTTCTTGTTACAGTAGATCCATTCTTTGATATATCTCAAAACTGTCACAAACTTGAACTAACAAGCAAACAAGGCATGGAACCACAGGTTTTCCTGATAGAAGCTCACGCCAGATTCAGCTTCCCCTCTTCCCATCAACATCAGCCTGCCTGTTATTTTGGAAACAGGACTCGACCAGAAACAATTATAGTCACTGCAAGTCAAAAGGAGAGAAGAGCAAAACCAACCCTGAAGTCCATGCTGTTTATTAACATTCATCTATAAAAAGTGAATTCTTCTACCTACCCTATACATGACTACTCAATTCACCTGCTAAATCAGTCAGGATCTTGAGATATGCACTATGTCATACACAACCACTAGCAAGAGAGAAAAAAAACAGAATAAAAGAGAAAAAAAAACAAAAAACAAAAAACAAAAGAGAAAAAAATGTGCAGCGGCTGGGGGTGTGTGTGTTAAGCAATATTTGAAAAATTTTATGCAACAGTAATGAAAGCAGGACAGCATGCCAGAAAATATTTCAACTGTGCTACAAGCATGTGCTACTCAAATTTTCTTTCAAGCATATGCCATCTACCTTTCAATAAGGACTGCTATAATTTTTTTTATTTTATTTTTAGGCTTCTTCACACAATGAGGTGTTTTAAATGCATTCATACAGATGCCCTCCAAACCTCCTTTTTTTGTCAGTATTATACGCATAGCTTTTGCCATAAAAAACGTAAATTCTGTTACATGTTATAATGACCTCATCTGATCAGAAAGCGCACCTTTTTGTGTTGTACAGTTAAAAAAAGAAAATCTTGAGAGAAAAGTTTAGGGAGAGATACTTGTACGTGTAATTTCTTTTATATCTGTAAACTGGAGAATTGTAAGAAAATCACAAGTCCAAACTCCATATTTCAAGGCAGAAACTAACCTGAAGAAAGATGTAATAGGTCATACTTAAGTTAGTTATTCCATGGATACTCTTCTCAAAAGCAGCTGATTTTTGCCAGGGTCAAACCAGGATGCCAAACACTGGTTCAATCCACTATGTATTCCTATACCATTGAAAAAAGTACCTGATAACATTACAGTGAAAGCATAAAACAGAGGAGCAGTAACAATAAGCTTTTATTTATGCATTCTACGCTTCTGGAGATAAGAAACACAGGAACTATGCACTCTTCTGCTCTTGAGAACAGTTATGGTGCCTAACTGATACTGTGGAAGTTACTTGTCTGTCCATCACAAGTGAGAAGATCAGACAAAACTAACTCTTTCCTCCTCCTCCTCTTCACAAAGCTGCCACAGGGTTGGGTAAAAGGCCAAAGAGGAAAACCCTCCCATGCAAAGTCGTGAAACCGTGACCACAGCAAGAGCCAGGAAAGCAGGGGGAGTGTGGGTTAACCAAAGCACCCATGCAAACACCAGGGAAGGTCTGCCATCCTCAAATGGCTCCAGAGTAAACCAGGGGACAACGTCTTTCAGCTCTCGTCGCCTGAGTCTGCATAATGACGTTTCAGATGTCCAACTCCTATGACGAAGAAGCTGAGAGAAGCAACCCAACTGTGCTCTGGGGCAGCTGCGTACCAGACAGCAACTTTTTCCAAAAAAAAAACCCGTTCACACAGGCCCTTACTGGAGACTGTGCTGCTTCCCATCTTTTTTACTGTTTTAAATAGAAAGTTTATCAATGTATTCATCTCATTCATATGTCAGGTGGTTGGATCTGACGCCCTGGGATTAAATACTGTATTAGAAGCTACATTGCCATTACAATAGCTTTTTAATGTCTTTTATGAGCATCAGCATGGACCTATTCTTTGGGAGCTAAGTAGTTCCTACACAGATAAAATGCAAAGTCAATACTTCACTTTGCGTATCCAAATGTCACTACATGCCATGCTCACTTATTTCTTTTCTTAACTAGTTTTAGTCATTAATTTTTCAGCAGGGACAACTTGAAGAAATATTTTCTTAAGAAAATAGCTCTCTTACCTCAGTTACAACTGTTTCAATCTAATTATCAGCTACATAAGCACACTCAAAGTAGATGGTCAGTCTTGACTTTTTGATTCCTTACATAAGAAATCTCTTAAGTAATTAAAAATATGTAATTAAAACTAGCTTATAAATACTATTTCTCACAAGTCTGACAGTACATGTACTTTCTTCAGAACACAATAATGTATTTGTGGTCAGAAAAAGCAACAAAGCTAGCACATTTTCACAGCTAAATAATACAATCTCATTGCTAAACCCCGTTCTATAACAATCTTCTTGTTTGTTTTTAAAGAAAGTTTTTACTTGACTGAGAATAACTTTTCATATTGTATCTATTTTCAGGGTATTTATGGAGTGCAACAACTATTCCTAAATTCAATTAAAATATGATGCCTGGAATTCACCACCCTGAAGAATACAGGATTGCATCACTGGTCTTCTACAGTTTCGTATTTGTAGTGGGATTGTTGGTGAATGCCACTGCACTATGGGTTTTCAGCTGCACTACCAAGAAGAGGACAACAATAACTGTATATATGATGAATGTGGCATTACTTGACATAATTTTTATATTTTCCTTGCCTTTTCGGATAGTCTACCACGGGAACGAAACATGGCCTTTCGGAGATACATTCTGTCGGATTATCAGTGCTTTCACTGTATTTTACCCAGCCATTGCTCTGTGGTTGCTCACTTTTATAAGCGTAGACAGATTTATGGCTATTGTCCAGCCCAAACATGTCAAAGAGCTAAAAAATACAAAAAAAGCTGTGCTGGCTTGCACTGGAATCTGGGTAATGACCCTCGCAACAACATCCCCATTGCTGTTTTTACGATCTGATCCAGACAAAACCTCGAATTTCACCACCTGCCTGAAAATGCTTGATATCATCCATTTAAAAGAAGTAAATACATTGAACTTTTCTCGCTTGATTTTTTTCTTTTTGATACCCTTGTTTATCATGATGGGGTGTTACCTAGTCATTATTTACAATTTTATCCGCGGCAAAACTTCCAAACTGAAGCCTAAGGCCAAGGAGAGATCCATAAGAATTATAGTTACTCTGATTGCTCAAGTACTCATCTGCTTTGTACCCTTCCACATTTGCTTCACCTTCCTCATGTTGCAGCATGAAGATACAACTTACAATCCCTGGGCAGCCTTTACCACCTTTCTCATGAATCTCAGTACGTGCTTGGATGTTATACTGTACTATATTGTTTCTAAACAATTTCAGGCGAGAGTCATCAGTGTAATCCTTTATCGCAATTACCTTCGAAGCGTGCGCAGGAAAAGTTTTCGAACCGGAAGTGTAAGATCACTCACTAATATCAACAGTGAAATGATATAAAAAGAGGAAAAAAAGTCAGGGGACTGTTATAATGTAAACAAGTGATTCTTTTTCTGAATTCTAGCATTTTTACTACACTGAGGGATGTTCTATAGCCAGAAGAGAGAGATATATTTGTTGCACTGTAAATATGATAGAAGCAGAATAATAATTGCACCTCTTCATATTTGCTCAACAGCTCTTGTAACTAAAATCTAGTATCAGTGTTAAACTTTCCAATGCTTTTGTCATCTCAAAAGACTGTGAATATTGCCAGACATGAAATAGTGACTATTAGTATAATAAAACAGACAATACTGAAGAATTGTGATACAAAGTATAATTTTTTATGCACAACTGCATGCTCCGGAAACTACTATATATCCCACATTTCTAAAATTAGCTTCATTCTCTCAAGATCAATGTTAGCATGACCTACAAATAAACGTAAGTAACATTTATACTTCATTCAAATAAAAATTTCTTTGATGCAGATTTCTTTGTAACTGACAACATTCTGCAGTCGTAGATAAAAATAGCATCAAAAGGTATAATAGTCAAACTGTTCATTAGTTCCCTGTTGGTGTGATGTGCACATTTATTACACCCTACTTTCGCACAAAGTATCTTTTTACACAGATGAAAATAGTGAATTTGTCCAGACACACTAGCAGCCTATGTCCAAGCTACAAACTTCAAGGCAGCAAACATCATGAACTGCAGTACTACTCAAGCTTTCAACTCCTTTTGAATACTCACATATTACAAAAATATATCTCTATGATGTCAAACACATGCTTTTTCTTCCTTATTAAATCAGCCTTTAAGAGACACACTAAAAAAAGTAGAAGTTAAAAAAAAAAAAGCCTAATATGGTGTTCACTATTAAAAATCTCGCCCCAAGAGCTTTTATTATTACCTTAGGGTATGCAACACATGGAAACTCAAGCCTGTATGAGGCTGGTCTCATTTGTCAGAAGCTTAACCACAAAGGCTCTGCAAGCTCTACAGACCTACCGTAACAAGTACAACTCTTACTAAGTGCAGAAATTTCAAATATAGATTATGTGAAACCGAACCACTAAATACCTCAAAGCTTTAAGAACTTCAGATACAAGCACTAAATGGAGTAACATGCTAGAGCACTCAATTTTTGAAACACAAGCAAATGGAATACCAGTATGAAATGCACAGAACTGCATATGCATTTAAAATTTAACATAAAGATATGAATTACAGTTGTGCTGTCTTTGTGATTTAAGAAAGAAATCAGCACCAACCTGATTTCAGTTTTCAGATTTACTGAATTCAACAAAACCAAATACGGCAATCATTTGTGCACTGCAAGTCATGTTTCAAATCATGCTGATAGTGGAAACAGGACTGACAGAATGGAAAATAATCATTATATGGATACATTGTAAATTAATTAACCACAGATCATAATTAGGAGATCAGTGTTTGAAAATATAATAGTTGTGCCAAAAACCTTTACACTGTAGTTCAAAAGAGGATTAAATTTGATTTGAATGGTTACATGAAGAAAGATTATTTGTTTTATATTAAAGTCGGCACAAATTAATCCCTTGAAACCAATCCATTAGGAGCTACTTACAAACCAGAAGGCAAGCTGTTGATGGTGATGCCAAATATATACTGAGCGATTTCTACAAGGAGAAGATCAAACAAAGCTGAGAGCATCCAAGCACCCAGTAAAAAGGACTGGAAAGAAAAAGTTTAATTTGAATTAATTCAGCAGTTTAAAAACAAGGTTTTAATGTATCTCTAAATAAAAGAAAAAACAAGAAAACCACTATACTAGTACAATTAAGACAAATAAAATCTTTAGCACAACATAATTCCACATCTACGTGTCTAGATACTGAAGAACGAAGAGTTAGATTTGTTACCAAAATTAAATTCTATGGGCCTGATAACTTTCAAGCGATACATCTGCAAATTTTAATTAGAATAATCCACTGACTGCAAGATATTATCAATAGAAATTTAGATTTATGGAAACCAAATTCTTTTTAAAACCCTTTAACATAAATTTCTATACAAAATGTTAGTAATAAAACTGCAATATTAATCCAAGACTATAAGACTCTAAACAGCGTAGAAAACCGTTTCTGTCAAAAAAAAAAAAGTAAATGGAACTTACTGAAAATTTTCTGCTGCCATATCTTCTTTCAAATATTCTAAAGTTGTAAATGAGCAGACTGCTGCAGAATGTGTCTTTCAAATCAAGACATATTGTTCTCCCACATACAAGTCTCCAAATCTACAAGGTTAAAGATCGTCATGTTAAGTCTCTCTTCCTTCAAAGAAATTCTTTACAGAATTTGTGCTCAGAGTGAATATAATACCGAATTCAGACGACAGGAATGCAGTACATTTAAGGAGGGAAATAAAGAGTAGAATGTTATGGAGAGTTCAAGAAGTCTGTTTAAAAACAAAATATTTTCAAGGAAGAGGTCTACCTGTTAAAATAAATCTACAATCTAAATGAAGTCAAGTACATTTTTATATCCCTGGTTCACATTTACAAATAAAAATGGGAACCACAACTCTAGTAAACTGTAAAATTACAAAAAAAAATATTTTTGAAGTGACCTCCAGATATCAACTAGTCGAGTGTACTGCTCTAAGTGGGTCCAATCAGATCAAGTTGATCGAGGGCCGTGTCAAGCGATCACCTCCAAGGATGGAGATTCCACAACCTCCCTGGGCAACCTGTGCCAGTGTTTGGCCAAACCCATCATTTAAAAAACTAAACAAAATCCTTACATCTAAGCAGAATTTGTGATGCTCCATGTTGTATTCACTACCTCTTGCACTACCTCAGTGCACCTCCAAGCATACTTTGGCTCCAACTTCTTTATAGCTTCTGATCAAGCACTTGTGTACAGCAATAAGGTGTCTCCTCTTTGCCTTCCCTTCTTAAGGCTGGACAGACCAAGTTCTCTCAGCCTCTCCTTGTATGACATATGCTCCAACCCTCTGACTGTCCTGGTGGACGCTCCAGCGTGTTCATGTCTTTCTTCTACTGAGGATCCCAGAACTGGGCACTTGTGAGACCACATCTAGAGCACTGTGTAAACTAAAGGAGTAGGGTTACTTGCCTCAACCTACTGGCCACAATGTCACTAATACAGTCCAGGAGATGGTTGGCCTTCTCAGCTGCAAGAGCGCGCTGCTGACGCTTGTTGTCCACCAAGATCCACAGGTCCTTCTCTGCAGAGCTATTTCCCAAGCACTTGCCCCCCCAAGCCTGCACAGTTGCAGCCTGAGGCTATTCCATTCCAGAAGCAGGACATGCCAATTCATTAAGTTCCCGTCAGCCCATTTCTTGGGCTTGCCAAGGTCTCTCTTAATAGCAGCCCTGCCTTCCAACATATTGACCATTCCCACCAATTTTGGGTCATCCACAAACTTGCTTAAAGCGCACTCCATCCCATCATCCAGGTCACTAATGCAGACATTAAATATACTGGTCTTTGAGGTGCCCTCCCCTAAATAATACCTGCCAATTGGACTTTGCACTAATGACCATAACCCCATTGAGAATCCAGCCAATTTTCCACCCATCTTCTTCTCCAGTTATTCAGTACACACCTCACCAATTTGGCTTCAAGGACATAATGGGAAACAGGGTTGAAGGCCCTGCTAAAGTCAAGGTATGACTCCCCCCTATCTGCAGCACCACTTGCCTCATGGAAGAAAGCAAGCAGCTGGTCAGGCATGCTTTCATAGAATCATAGAATGGTTGAGGTGGGACCTCTGGAGATCATCTAGTTTGACATCCTCACTCAAAATAAAGTCAACTACAGCAGGATGTTAACTGACCATGGTCCAGTCTGGTTTTGAATATCTCTCAAAGATGGAGACAACACAACTTCTCTAGGGAAACTATTCCTCTGTTCCATCAATCTTACAGTGAAAAAGCTTTTTCTTTAAATGGAATTTCTTGTATTTCAATTTGTGCTCATTGCCTCTTGTCCTTTCACTGCGCCTGGCTCCCTCTTCTTTGCTCCCTCCCATCAGGTATTTACACACACTGGTTAGATCCACCCTAAGCCTTCTCTTCTCCAGGCTAAACAGTCCCAGCTCTCTCTCTCTCCTCATATGCCAAATGCTCCAGCCCCTGACCATACTGGTGGCCCTACACTGCACTCTCTGCAGTATGTCAAGGTCTATCGTACTCAGGAGCCCAGCACAAGGGACACCCCTCCAGATGCAGTTTCACTGAGGCTGAGTAGAGGGGAAGGATCGCTGCACCAGGCCTCCTTGTGAGGCTGTTCCTAACGCAGCCCAGGATGTCGTTGGCCTTTTCAGCCACAATGCTGCATTGCTGGCTTATGTTCAACTTAGTCCCCACTAGGACCCCCAGGGCCTTTTCGATAAAGCTGATTTCCAGCTGCTCAGCCCCCAGCTTGTACAGGTGCATGGGGTCACTCCTCTCCAGGGGCTGGACTTTGCATTTGCCTCTGCTGAACTTCGTAAGGTTCCTGTTGATCCTTTTCTCCCCTCTGAATGGCAGCAGAACTAACTGGTGTATCAGCTACTCATTCAAGTTTTACACCACCTACAGGCTTGTTGAGAGCACACTCTGCTGTCTAGGTCATGAATGAAGACACTACACAGTACTGACCCTCATATTCATCCCTGGTGTACACCACAAAAGACTGGCCTCCAGCTGGACTTTGTACCACTGAGCCTGTCAGTTCAGCCAGGTTTCAACCCACTTCACTGACCACTTATCTCATCTGTACTTCATCAGTTTGTCTGAGGATGTTATAGGAGACTGTGTAAAAAAAACTATACTAAGGTCAAAATAAACAACATTCACTTTTCTCCACTCACTCACCAAGACAGTTATCTACCTCATCATAGAAGGCTATCAGGTTAGTCAAGAGATCCACTTCATAAAGCTGTGCTGACTACACCCAGTCACTTTTTTGTTCTTTGTATGTCTGAAAATTATTTCTAGGCGGACTTGTTTCATCACCTTCCCAGAGATCGAGATGATGCTGACTGGCCTGTAGCTCCCCAATCTCCTTTCTTGCCTCTCCTGAAGACAGGAATGACATCTGCTTTCTTCCAGTCCTCAGGAACCTTCCTTGATTGGAATGACCTTTTAGAGATAATCTAGAGTGGCCTCACAGTGACACAGGCCAACTCCTTCAAAACTTGTGGGTGTACACCACCAGGTCCCATGGACTTATGTATGTCCAGTTAGTTTAAATGTTCCCTAGCCTGATCCTCCTTCACTGATTTTAAGCCTTTGTTGCTCCAGACTCGTATTGATCTCAGGGACCTGGGACTGCTGAAAACAAGTGTTACTAGTAAAGAACCAAGGCAATGCAAGCACTGGATACCTCAGCCTTTTCCATGTTTTTTGTCTCCAGGTCCCCATTCCCATGAAGCAGCAGGTCTACATTTTCCTTAGTCTTCCTTTTGCTGATACTCCTGTAAAAGCTCTTCTTGTTGCCCTTCATGTCTTTTGTCAGATTCAACTTCAGGTGGGCTTTGCTTTCCTAATCCATCCCTGCATGCTCAGTGTCTCCATATTCCTCCTAAGCCATCTGATCTGCTTCCACCTTGTGTGCTTCATTTTTATGTTTGAGTTTAGTCAGGAGCTCCCCATTCCTCCATGCATGCATCCTGACACCTTTGCTTGACTTCCTACACACTAGATGAGCCATTCTTGAGCTGGGAGGACATGATCCTTGAAAAACAACCAGATCTGCTGTTGCACTCTTTTTTTCTGGAACCGTATTGCATAGGAATCTTCTGAGCAGATTCCTGAACAGGCCAAAGCCCGCTCTCCTGAAGTCCAGGGTTACAATCCTGCAATTTGCCTTGTCCCCTCCTCGCAGGACCCTGAACTTCACCATCTCATAATCACTGCAACCAAGGCTGCCCCGATCTTCACATGCCCAACCAGTTCTTCCTCCTTGTTTGTAAGTACAAGGTCCAGACATAACATCTCCCCTCATCAGCTCCTCGATCACCTGTGTTAGGACGTTGCTATCAATGCACTCCAAAAACCTCCTGGACTGCTGGTGCCCTGCTGCGTTGCCTTCCCACCACGTATTAGGATGGTTAAAGCCCTCTATGAGGGACAGGGCCTGAAATAGTGAGGTTTCTTCCAGGTGTATGAGGAAGGCCTCATCTGCTTCTTCATAATCAGGTGGCCTGTAGCAAACATCACCACCAAGTTGGCTGTGTTGGTCTGCCCCCTAATCCTGACCCATAAACTCTCAACTTCCTCATGTCCCAAGGACTCCGTGCAGTCCTCCTGCTCTTTCTCATAAAGAGCAATTCCCTGCCTTGTCTGTCCTTCCTCAAGAGCTTCTATCTGCCTGTTGCAGCACTCCCATCACGTGAGTTAACCTATCACATCTCTGTGACCCCAGTAAGATCATAGCCCTGTAATGGCATATGACCTCTAATTCCTCTTATTTGTTCCCTATGTAGCACGCACTAGTGTACTGACACTTCTGAGAGGCACCCAGTCATGCTGATTTCCCAGAAAACATATGGGAGTGTTCCACATAATGCTGTCCTGTACGCACTTCCTTATTTATGTGCATATACTTGAAGTAGGTCCCTTTCAGTCCCATTTTGTTGATTACAAGATCCCTTCTGTTCACATCACCCTGTAGCCTTAGCTGGATAACCCAGTCCACTGCCTGCTCACTGGACTGTGGGTTGTGACCTCCTTCCTGTGTTGCTGCTGCCTTAAAGTCCTTCTCACTAGGTTGGTCAGCCTGTTAGCAAAGACGCTTTGGTCCCACTCAGTTAGATGGATCCCATCTCTTCCAAGTAGTCCTCAGTCCTCACAGAGGGTCCCATGAGCACAAAACCCTGTTGCTGCTACCAGCTGTGCAACCAATTGTGACCCACAGGATCTATCCACTTCACCTAGGTTGGCTACTCCCAGTCACCTTTGTGTCCTGCATGTGTTCAAGAAATGGCTTCTAAAAAGATTTGCTCCATGACCTTCCTTGGGACCAAAGTAAGGCTGAGTGGCCTGATGTTACCTGGATTTTCCTCCCTGCCCTTCCTGAAGATGGCTGTGACACTGGCCTTTCTTGTGACATTGGCCTTTCTTCTGCCAAGACCTTTCAAAGATGCTAGAGAAAGTTCTCACAATTACACTTCCAGCTTCTTTGGCACCCTCAGAGGCAACCTGTCTGGTCCCATTAACTTGTGTGTGTATACTTGGTTTAAGTTCTCCCTAACTCTGTTTTCCCAATGGTGGATACTGCTTCACTCTCACAGACTCTGCTGAGAGGTTTAGGGACCTTGGAGGCCTGACATACTAGTACAAACCAATAAATATGTCTGCCTGAATACATCAGGCTTTTGCATATTTCTTGTCACCTAGGTCCCCCGCCACAATAAGGACTGGGCCCACACTCTCCTTAAGCCCTTCTTTTGCTGCAGATGTACTTACAGAAACCTTCCTCGCTGCCCTACATCTCCCTCACTAGTTTCCAGCTCATCTTTGGCTCTCACTATTCCATTTCCTAAGCCACAGCCTGCTAGGCATTCTACCCTCCGTGGAAGTCCAAGTGCCAACACACTACCTGAGCCTTACGTTTCTCAAGGTCTTTAGACCTCAAATGATGCTTCTGCCTCTAACTTCTCCAGCATACCAAAGGACTGAACAAGAAGAAAGAAGTGGGACCTCACCGTTCTAGCTGTCCCATGTGAACATGCCCCATGTTAAAACCTAGCCCGTAGCGTTAGCACCACCCCTCCTGAAGTCCAAACTGGCAGGGCTGTGACATTGCAGCTGAACATTTCATGATACATGTTAAGTGAACAGCCCTTGCATAGACTATGGAAGGCTTCTAAGCCTAATTGCTCTTTACTTTAGCGAGCTGTCCTGGTTTGACCTCAAACCAGGACACCAGCTTAAAAAATACGTAGGTCTAATGTAACCAGGATCTTAATTTTACACACAGCATCTTCACTGCTCTTGAGGGTCCCTTTTATGGAGACAAAGATCTTTTAGCTTTGAACAGTATATATTTTGCCTTCCAAAACAAATGTAGTCTTCTACAACTGCACGCTTTATTTCCTACGCTCTCTACCAGCTTTAACAAGTGTTAATATCCAATATATCCAAAAATGCCTCTGGAAAAATTCCATTCCATTAAACTCATCCCTGCAGATGAATTTATTCTAAACAAATTTTCTTTTAAGTGTTCTCATTTGAATATTAGCATCAGACAGGCGTTAAACGATCTGCTCTCCCTGATCTCAGGGGTTCACAGTCATATAGTATATAGCTTATTCCAAAGGCTATGACAATAAATGAAACAACAATTTCAAGAAAAAAACTCAAACCCATGAATTCCCCAAAGCACCACAATGGAAGTATCATAGCTTCCATAGATACTTGCAAATGTTTATGCTTAAGACACAGTAAAGATGGTTTCTTTGAATAAAACACAGCTACTACTGTTTTTCAGCAGATCAAACAAATGGAAAGAGAGGACTCTTTAGAAGGGAAATTGCAAAACGAACAAACAAGCAAACAAACCCCAAGCCCACAAAATTTCCATTTAAAACTTGAATAGTTTCTTAGACTTTCTCCTCCCCCTCCCAAACACTTGATTGTAACACTTTTAAAAGGCAGACATTAGTTTTTGTATTTTTGCTGCACAGTATTGGCAAGACACTGGGAAAATATAAGCAGTACTCTTGAAGATTTGTAATCTACATCATTACAATAAAGCTCTTGTTCTTGACAAGAAAGATCACAGACAGTGCAACAGCATGGAGAATCACCAGTTAGATCTAATAATCTTTTAAGGCTTACAGGCTACAGTCGGCATCCTCAAAGACATTAAGCCGACTAGATATTTTTTCCAAATGTAACTGTAAAACATGCAGGGTAAGATAATTACAGAGGCATTTGCTGACCCTTCTCTGTTGAGCAGTAGTATGCCATTTCCAAAAAAGAAAAAAACCCCAAAACCAACAAATCCCCACAAAATTTATCTAACCACCTTTAAGTGTATTTTTTTGACAATTGCAACTGATACTAGAGAACTCCTAATTAGGCTGAGAACAAAACCTTACAAGATGCAATACCTGAAAGATAAAGCATCTCAGTTTGAACTGGGAATAAGCAAGAAATGTCTAGTAAGATAATTAAACAATTCAGCACATTACTGAGGAGCATGGCAAATACCCCCATTTTTAAAAATCTTCATATTAGAAGCAGCAGTTCTCTTCAACAGGCAAATTTTAGTTTCCCACAACTAACTACAGCAGAAGTTACAGAGTGAAAGTTACGGCCTCTATTGTTAAAATAAATCATACATAATCAGAGTACCTGATCACAATAGCCCTCTTCAGCTTCAAAAACTAAGCACAGTAAGATATTGACATTCATATCAAAACACTTATATTATTACATGGGTTAAAAATCACACTTCATTCACAACGAGCTTCCAAATGCCACTGGTTGGAAAGAAAAATGATACAAACCCAACCATTTCCCAGACAAAAGAAAGAAGTGAAAAGCTATGTTGATAGTTTCAGTTTTTCCAAATAGTGGCCTACTGGGGTGATATAAAAAAGGTAAGAACAAGCTGGTCTTCAACAGTGAACAAAGGGAAAGAACCAGAGGAGAAACAGACTGGGGGGTGAAAAAAAAACCAAAATCACATAGAAGACCACAGTTTGCAGTATCTTTCCACACAAAATGAACCCACTCTTACCTGAAAATCCTCTTTTATAGCTTGTAGGTTATATGCAAAGAACTTCTGATAATGTTGGAAGAGCAGAGTCAATAGAATCGAGATGGCACTTGGGACTAATAACAGACTCTTTGACAAAGGTGCTTTATCTTAAAGACAAAAAACAAACAAACAAAAAAGCCATCTTAGAGAAAAATTTAAAAAGTGACATATTTAAACAAGTGATTGGAAAGGTAGTACCACCTTGACTTTTTATCTCAACATACTCCCAAGTTCTCAACAACTTGCACATAGATAGGAAAAACACACCAACCAAAGGAAGTCTTTGGAGATATTAATGACAGTTAAATAATAATCAGACCTTTGGTTTTCAACATTCTCTCACTAAATTAATTGTTTGGCTGTAATTAAACCTATGTTCCCCACACCTATAGAGGTCATGCCCTCCTGTGCATCCCTCCTAAAGCTGAATCACGTTTCAGGAAATAAAACAATCACTCTTTTTCGCTAGCAAATTATACATGCACATCTAATTAAAACAAATACCCGTTTCCTTTGCATTAGGGATTAAGATTAGCTTTTATTCCAGAGGCTATAAAGCAGGAACTACCTGAATAAATGTCCTGAATAAACTGCCTTTCTCTTCACCGCACTTGGATCCACCGTTCAAGGAAACATATCTAAGTCAATTTACAATTATTACATTTACAATTGTTACATTACAATTATTAATAAAGAAACTAATAAAATCAGGACATTTGTGAAATCAGAACTTCTTTTCCCCTGGTAGCATGACTTTCAGAAAGGGCACTTGGAAGAAAGCAAGCAGAGAACAGAGAAATCTGCAATACACACTTACTAAAAACTGTCAAGTGGAAGACCCAGCAGGAGTACACCCAGCAGTTCATTCTAAATTGTTGGTGTAGTTGATGCAACAAAACACAAACTCTTGCCCAACAATTCAAGCCAATACAGAAACTCTGGAATATTATTACTTCTATGATTTTTCCCCTTTTCACACATGCAACTTTAATCACATCTACCTCCTTTCCAAGCATCCCAGTTATAGCACAGAACCTATTAATATTTAGACAATTGCTTTTTTGCAGGGTATTATGAAATCTGTAGCACTGTTGTCACTATTCTCAAATAACAAAAGGAGCAATAAGACTACTTTAAAAGTACTAACGGGAAGTAAAAAGCAAGAGCACAGGAAGTACAAAAGTGCATTAAAAAAGTGTAAAGTGGGAAACACTTAGTATGTATCCAGACAAACTGACTACCATAAATGATTCTGTCAACATCTGCCGCACACCAGAACAGTGAACTGCTAGAAAAGGAAGATGGTAATAGGCACCAAAGCCAGGATTCTAATCATGGCACAATCCCACTGCCATCGAAAATAGGGTTCTTACTACATAATTTAAGCATTATCCTCATCCAAGTACTAACTGATGACATAAAGAACAACTTTGGTGGGCACTGTTAGCTGTTCTCAGTCCACACCACCTTGAAGTCTGCAGCCTTCTGATGATCACCATGTGAAGAAAACATCCCTTCCCATGAGTACTGTAATGTAAACTTGTACTTAAAACTCCTCTTTCAGTCAACAATCTATACCTTTGACTCACTTCCCTTCCTTCTTTTAAGCAACTAATACCTTGAAAAACTATCCTTTTATAGAAATTAGGCAGTGATTTGGACTGACACAAGTTGATGTTACTCCGCTAACCATAAGCTCTACTTTTATGATTAGGGTTTCTCTGAGAGACATATCAGGAGGGCAGAAAGCCTGGCTGACTTTTTTTAATGCAAGAAAATTATCCACCTTTCAATTTAATATCTTCAGATTTTTTTTTGCTCTCCATAAATAAGGTCTATAGTCTTTAGATGTCCATTTTTTAAAGTATTTATTCCTCTGCTTTAGTTGGATGCTTCAAAAAAGTCTGAAGCCATAAGAGTACTGGAGAACACTGTGGGGAAAAAAAGAAGCTGGAGCTGCCTGAAAGTTACTGTGCACACAATGCACACACGTATTCACTTGAAACCTCAGTGCTTCTTTAGTTAACTCAGTTAAATCAACATTTCTTCATGAAAAGGGTCAGTTTTATAACCAGAATACAACAGATATTTGAAAGTATAGCCTAGATGAGAACAATAGCCGTAGTCACAACAGTAGACATTTCTGAAACAAAGTTTGATAAAACTTGCTATTTTACTATCAAATACATTTACATTATTTCATGAGTTTAGATTTTTACAAGACCTCATTAATCCTGTAATAATTTTCACTTAAGTATCCTGTTACCAAAAAAAAAAAAAACATGACAAGCAAATCACTAGATTTCCCACCATGGCTATATATTTATATATAGCCTTAATATTTATATTTTACTGTAGTTTTCATATCATTAGATCATTTTTACATTACAGGTAATACACACATGAACTACTTTAGCTTATCAAATTCATTCCTAATTTCAATGTGTTCAAAAACAACCAACCAACAGAACCTTATCTGTTTTCTCCAAAAGTGTGAACACACATTTTTATTATGAGTCTCCTTTTAGCTTTCAGCTTAGGCACTTTAAACCTTGTTATAGAGGAAAAGTACTTACTTTTACACACGTCACCAAGTGAAAAACCACACAAGTAACTAACCCATTAATGTGACAGTCACCCACAGGGAACGTCATATGAGTAACGGAAACTTCTACTCTCAAGCTTCTCAAAATGTCACCATGGTTGACAAGTTTATTCTTGTCCAGTAAACTTGAGAAAGATAAATTCTTCCAGATAAATAACGCATCACCTGAAATGTTTTTTCCAAGTGTTTCACTGTACAATGCAGTAGTTTGCTTTACCCCTCAACAGCATACAGGTCCTTATCAAAGGCCACTGTGAGGTCACCAATGAAGGAGCAACCCTCTCACTGCTGTGGAATGCCTCAACCAGTAAGACCAAAAAATGACTAACATATTCCAGATACTGCACAATCGAGTATTCTCACACCCAAGTCAAATTCCTTACTTAGAATGTAAAGGTAAAATTAGAAAGCAAAATTCTAGTCCAATGGATTTGCAACCCTGTGCAGGATGAAAACATGTCCTGCTAAACTATACTGGGCACCACTGTCTACTGGCAACACCAATGTAAATGTGCACAAGGAGGAGAAAAACACAGTGCCTCTATACCACCTAAAGAAAGTAGAATGAAAGGATAAACTCTCATTTTGACCCTGAAGAGTTAAAATAAATCAAACACTGTTTTCAAAGACCTTGGAATAAATTTGGAATCCCATAGTACTCCTTAACTGGCAATTCTTTCAAACAACAGGCAGTAATAGCAATGGTGCTGCACACGTACTGAATTTCCATCTAAGTGATTTTGTAATTACCAGCAAAACATGCGCATGCTATGACGAAGGGCAAACAACTAGCTTCTGCTACAGATCTTTGCTTCCCTCTGATGCAATGGAGAAGTTCTCCCCAAAACTGCCCTCATTAGCTCAGAGGCAAATGTCCCAACCATTGTGCTACCTCCGCGCAATGTGAGGCTGATCCTAAAATGCAACATGATTGAGAAAACCACCTCACATTCCACCCCTACACTCATTACAAAGCCCATGAATCCTCTTCTTCCACAACCTACCACTGTTTTGGCTTCCAATACCCCTTTCGAAGTTCAGAGAGTTAAGGAATAGATGTGTCTGTCTGTCACAAGCAGAGGGGGAGTTTTATGGCACAACTGCTCAGGTAGTTGCAGCTTCAGAAGCCCGGACTGCATTAATGAGAAGAATACAAAAGTTGCAGCAGCAGCAACAGCTACAGTTTTTGACATGATTTTCTTGTTCCCTGCCTGTTCACCACTCCCAGGTGAAAAAAGACAGCAGATGAGCATGTCAAAACAGACAGCCAGACCAAGCTACTGTTTCAGGATGGCTTTTCGGGGAACAACTTCACCCCCTGGACTGCTATTCTGAGCCTAAGACTCAAGCATTTACCTGGGAGAGGACCTCATTGCCAATACCAGCTGACAAGCAGTGGCTGCAGAAACTCAAATTAGCTCAGGACATTTCTTTGTGGGGACCCCTACTGAGCTTACACCAGTGCTGCAGAAGAAACATGCTGCGTAACAGCTTTTTTTTTTTTTCCCCCGCTATACCCTGCAAACTTCCCAAATCCAGATGCTACAAGGCAGACACATCACTATCATACACACAATTAACTGCTGGGGGCTACTATAATGGCATGAAACATGCATGAACCACCTTTTAATGCTGACACACAAGATTTGTTAACCTTTTAAACCATAACTGATGCACATCTGAATGCACAGTACTTCCCAAATGCACTGATGGAATCTGTATTTTGAGTGGGTTTGTTATTCCTGCATTAAGCCATCATGCAGATATTCATCCACTGTATTGCAAAATCTAGCCAAGAACCTGCAGCAGGTCCATCAGCCAAAAGTGACTTTTCAACATGGACAGTTTTCAAGGACTCTTGCCTACTATTTTACCTTCAGATGCGAGTTTGTTACACATCAGACAGAAACGGCATTTACAGGGGAACACATCTTCCTGAATGCCTGAAAATCTTGCTTGTCTGTTATTGTAACGGTTGATGAAAGTAACTCTCAGATATTCAAATCTGAAAAGTCATTTTGAAGTGGTTCCTAGACACCAATGTGTGCCTTTGAGAGACTGAAGCAATCCTACTAGATCTGAGGAGTAAAAGCTTGTCTGTATTATAACCATGCACTGAGTTCCTGAACAGTAGCTGAGAACATATGAGAGCATACCATGGAGGGAGGATGACAAGAGATATGGACACGTGTGATACTGCCTGAGGAACATGGGAGAAACCAGGAAACTGCGTGCTGACTGGCAGGATGGAATTTAACCATATGATGATTTTTTAGAGTTTGTTCAACCCAGCATAAGTATTTTTCTCGTATTTCATCCTTTGAAAAAATAAATAAATAATGCAATACCAGAGGACTCTGCAAAACCAGTGAAGTTACTGCGGCCTGAAAGCATTACACAACTGAATGAAAGTATTCTGGGCCAGGGAAGCAGCTCATGCCCCTAGTCTCGGCACAGAGCACAGACACAAGAAAGGGATCCTGTGTTCAGACAGTCACTTCACAGGATACTCTGGTGGTTAATCATTGTGATGCCTGCAAGTGAACACAGTCACAAGAGTATCATTGTAGGAACAGTTTTTCATCAGATGCTTATAAACTTAATACAGAAGCTGAGAGGTGAATAAAGTTAGCATATATACACTAAGAAAGCCAATAAAGAAGCCAACTGTGATCATGTTTTAATCTATTTCTAAAAGGCACTGGTAAGACTGCAATCATACCAGTTACCTATACATTTACTGTTTAGAAAACTGCTGGTTTTAGCCTAGGTCACAAATGATAAAAGAATGAGGAGCTACAAAAAGAAGAAAGAAAAAAAAAAAAAAGAAGAGAACCTTTGTTTCTAAAAGGAACGTTTGAAAAGACATAGAAAACAGAACAGGTTGAAGTTAACAAAAATGCTCACCTTGCTGAGCAACCTCTTCTTCCTCCCAACCGCAGATCATATTACCATACTGCTATTAGTATATGCTGTCAGAAATATCAGGTATGGCTACACCACAATACCACATGGAAAGCCCTGCACTAGCTTGAAATGAGCTAGCTCTGCAGCAGCAGCAGCGCAGCCACATTTTTGTAGCATTCAATGCATGGCTAATTGAACTGATGTGGCTATGCTGCTCCCAGGATTCAAGCTAATATTTTGAACCTTGCTGCACTGTGGCATGCTGATGTACAAGCTAATTTTTTTTCCCATATAGTACTGTACTGCATAACATCGTTATGCACAGAAGTCTGATATATTCAACACATACTTCATTTTTCTTTCAGTTATACCACAAAGCATCGACTTACATACCTTTATTATTTTCCTGATGCCTGTGCACAACACAGTGCAGTCTTGCAGGTTATGCAAGCAGATAAGCATGGCGTTCCCTCCTTGCCTTGGGGATTTTTAACAAATTGCTAGCATGGCACTACAAGGTTCACAGAGAGGTAGAAGTATAAATTGCATTTGCGGAAATGCTTACATGCAAGTTCAAAGGTCTCCACTCCCTATTACTACATGAAGCAGCTTGCGTGTAGTAGGCAAAGTAGTCAAATATTTTCCAGATGTAGCAAGTAGATAGGCTTTAAAAATTGGAGTCAGATTTTACCTTAATAAAGACTAGCTCTAATAGGTTTTCCTACTGTACTCATGTGAAGCATTGCACATAGCATGAAGAATATTGGGAAGGGGTATTAAATGTCTGCAGAAAAGTTTGGTGTTGGTCTTACAGGTTTAAGTTGTTGGAAAGGCCTTGGCGTCTTGTAATGGAAAGCCTTTTGCATATCATACTTCACTCCTGGGATGCAGCATGTTGGAGAACAAGCAGCAAATACAGCTAAGCAGCACTACAGTAAATCCACCAGCCAGCCCAGCATCAGTCTTCATGCACTCATGCTAGCCTTTGCAGAGCCACTGAAGTGTTGCAGCAGCGTTCTTCATGAGACTGGAGTTGCTGGCAGACTGCAACACAAGAAACTAGTCTGGGTTTGGCACCACAGCCCACTTCTCATGCCCTTCCCGAAAGCCAGGTGGTGCAGCACACTTCCTGAACATACTGCAATGTTGTTTTACAAGTCAACTCAACTGGGTTAGCATTTTGCATAAGCTCATGCTCTGCAATTGGCTTTTTATTTTCCCCAGGACATACTAGCTTTTCCAATATTCCAAATAACAGAAACAGTTTCCCTTAACAAGATCAAACTGCCTTTGTCCTTTTAAATGGTGTTCTTCCTTGCTTCCTGACTTCCATATCTCATAGTTGTAATATGTAGCAGGTATGGCTATTTTTATACCTCCTCATCCAAAATTGTGTGTGTCATGCACTAAGTAGGTGTGTTATCAGCTCCCAACAGCATCATCATCTGCTACACCTGATACTGCCTGTCAGGAATCCAGCGTATCACTGCTAGCAAAGGACCTACTTGTCTGAACTGGCTCACATGCACCCAGAGCTGGACCGTTTTTTTTTTGGATGAGTTTGCTTTTATATACCTGTTTCTTATAATGTCACTTTTCAAGAACCCCTCTGCCTATGCATGTAATTTTAAAGAGTACTGAACAGGAGAAGCAGGAGGGACAATTTATACTCAGAACCCCTTAAACTAGAATGAAAAATATTAAAGAAACACTTTATATAAGAACTCTTAACTGCAGTGCTCAAAGTCGGGAGACATCTCCTTAAAAGGCACATGGACAAGGTCAAGGACTTCACTACACGGACCCAGCTATTCAAGCATTATTTATGGTAAACTCTAACTTCAATAGAAGCAGTCAAACTTAACGAGGAATACCCGAAGCTGAATCTACAGTAAAGAACTTAAAACTTTTGAATATTGCTTGGATGAAGATAATATCATTCACTCCACTGAACTACGGAGCCAGGATGTGAAATGAACTTTTCTGTGTAGCCACATATCATAGTGTAGCATCCACTGGCACTCATAGTACAGAGATGATCCATAAAGTTAGCGCAAGGTAAGCAATACAGAAATAGTTTGTACTTGCTAATAACTCTGAAAAATATTGTTTGTTCAGCATAGCAGGGGTATATTTAGCAGAAATAAAATTTGGTCATCAACCAAGCAAAGATCCATGTAACAAAAAGAGCCAAAGGCTCTATCTATGGCTAGATCTAGATGATGTTTTATTGGACTGTTTTACCAACTGACTCTAAATAATGCAACAACAACCTTACCCTGAATGAAGAACAATCAAGACAGCTACAGTAGATAAGTTGACTTCAGAAAAGTTTAGCTGAGCTAAACTTACGTCAGTAGTAGTATGTCAGGGCCACCTGATAACACAAAACTAAAATGCATTCAGATTAAATGAACCTGACAGTGTTCTTGTTCTAGAAATCTGAAATTGCAGCTACTCAGTAATCTGCACAGATACACAGCTGAATTCCTTTTACTGATTAAATTAAAATACTCAAGTTTTTCATTTATTCACTAGCAATCAAGATTTTGTTCATGCATGCAGCCAAAGATTTTGCCAAATAAATGTTATAAATATATTGTGCTAAAAGGAAGCCACAGTGTCCTCCTCCCACGTTCCCTAGAAACAGTGTATCAGTATACTGCTAAGTGGCATCAATCTATCCAAGTTCAGTCACTTCTTCTGCAACATTTCGTCAAATGTTCAGAATATGAAACAATTTAATTTTATCAAGCACACAGGCTTTTTATTTCAATTGTAAGCTGTCTTCTCTTATACACATACTGTTACCATGTCTGTGACATAACAAAAGGCAGAATTAATTATAGGGTAAATCAAAGTTCCATTAATTTTTACAGCAAGAGGAGTAACGTACGATGAAAAATGCCCAAAACTTAATATTCCAAATTATTCTACACGATAAGGGTCAAAGACCAGTTTAAAATACAGATTTAGTAAACAGCTTGAAAATATCCTAATCATGTCAGTCTCCCCATGGTTTAAAAGAAGAGTTTTGTTTTCATCAAAACATCAAGAGATGAGAGACGCAGCCTAGAAACACTGAGAAGACAGTATGCAAGAAGGGGAAAAGGGACTAATGGAGTACCAGCCAGAAAGAGATGGGCCTTGTAGGACTTTGATAGGAATTTGATCTGTGTACTGCATCAAAGAAAACATAAGGATTCTTGAATTATATCATATAGACCACTGTTATTTATTTTGGCTTATTCTAAAATTAGCAGAAGAAATCATAAACAAAGAATTCAAAGAACATTTATAATAATATCCTCATCCAAGATTCTATCACCCTTCATTAGATTAGTATTACCAGATGCAGAAAAAAGTTTATAACCAGCTGCAACTGCTGCCACTAAAAGCCACTGGTTACTCTCTTATCTCTTTCAGAAAAGTATTAAACGCAACTTCAAGAATTAACTAACCAGAAGAATTTACAAGAACCAAAATACTCAAAGTGAGTTAATTACTTAGGTTCTAATAAGAAGTTTCAAAATCAAAAAGTTTTTTAAAAAGGTGAGCAGGTCAAAACCAGACTTGCTTCTAGAAAACTAGGCACAAGGGTGTCTCTGGCACCCTTGTTAAAACACATCAGAAGCCCAGTAAAAAAATCACATTACCAAAATCTAGTAGAGCCTTGGGGTCATTTGCTGTTTGTTTGTTTTGCCACTGCTAAAGAGGAGATTTCTGCAGCAAGGGGTGAAAACAACGCAAAAGGAATACAGTAACCTCTAACATTTGTACCACGTCAATGTCTGAAGATGGTAAAAGCCTTTATCTACTAGAAATATCATCAACAACTGGGTCACTTTTTAAAATAAATTAAGATACATGTGGCTAAAAAATAGTTTAGTATTACTAATTTTCACCAAATGGTATTGTGATATGGATTGAACCAAACTTTATGGATGTTAAGAAGTCTGACAGAGATGGCACAACACACTACAGCAGCCTTCAGTCTAACCTGGCACGATCATTCTTATTGCTGTTGAACCAGACGTCTGGTTATTTTATCTCAGGTCTCTGATACAGGTCCATTTATCCACCACTGTCCTTGACAGTATCATTGTCACTGCCCTTCCACTAGAGGTTACTGCTCCCAAGGCCCAGGGGCAAAACAGAACATGGATGCACAGATACGCTTCCCTGATGCAACATCAGGCACTGATTCATTAACTGCCTAAACCATCAGATTCTGCACATCAGTGACTGAATCTTATATACCTGCTGCTATTGTAGCAGACACTTTGCTACAAAGGCAGAAACAAAAGTCTGAGGGCACAGGGACATCTTAAACTGCCACAGTTGTGCACCAGGTGAGCATATGTCACTGCCACCTAAATCCCTGCCTCTGCTAGAGTTTGTCAGTGCACCTGTACCAGCCAAGTCTTACTGTGAAAACTTATTTAGGTCAACAGGTGAGTTCAGTAAGAGCGTACATTGTACCAGTTTCCCAGGAAAAATGAACACACAAATAAATAAATAAAGGTGAAACAGTTCCTTTTTTTTTTTTTTGCAGAATGGCATCTTCTCTAGCTTCTTCTAGCACAAATGTGTTTCTTATGACTACAATTTTCCACTTACGGACCTATCTTGGAAAAAAATTTAAACACTGACCTTGGCCCTCCACCCTCAGCCAGACAAGGATACTTTTCACCCCACCTTCTTTCTCACAGAATTATACACTGCCACATGCTACTAAGAGAGTATTCTTCGACAGCATCTATTACTGGGTGAAAGAAAAAAAAAAAAAACTAAAAAAACCCAGGAGCTGCGAATCAAGAACAGTGTTATCAGACCCATCTGCAAAAATACTTCCTCCTCTCCCCCC
>NW_009646761.1:2417608-2448105 GCF_000708025.1 Charadrius vociferus | reverse complement strand
CGCTTCAGCGCTGGGGTGTAAGAGGTAAAACATAACGCCGGTCTGCGTGTGCTGTAGGTAATTAATTACCCCTGTCTTTGTGAAGGCGATTTAAATTGGAAATGCGCAGCTGCTGCCAGGAAGCCTGACTCCTCAGGCTTCGGGACGCCCCGAGGCTCACCCTAATTTTGGGAGCACAGCAAGGTAAGAGCCGATGTAGGAGCGCTCGCTACAGCTAACGGACATTCAGTGGAGCCCGGCGAGCTTTTCGGATGATCAAATGGAGGTGTCTACTTTAGGATGAAATTAATTGCTCCCTGGGCTCCGCTGACTGTATCCGCAGGAGCTGTAATAAGTGAGACACCCAGCTCTCTACCAGCATGGCACACACCTCCTATAAGGTGAGCCAAATTCCCGATTGTCACTCAGGTGTGGTATACTCCTACGATTCTGCAATACGGCTGAGATTATTCAGGCACCGAATTTCAATGACGTTTTCCAGTCCATGTAGAAATCCGAGTTTGTGGAAATAAGTCATGGTAGGCATTTACAAGGTGATGATGCTCTGCCCTTCATCACAGAAGCGAATATCGGGAAGAGACAGGACGAAGTTTGTACACTTGGCAGACCTGAGGGCCTTGGAGTCACGTTTTGCGTACCACAGCACGAGAGCAAATGTAACTTGTCAGCTAGGTAACGATTTTTAGACAGGGAACCAATAGTAAAAACTTTTTAGGTTGGCCATAAATTTTTCAGATTCCATAAACTTTTCTTACATAACACCAAATACAAATATGCCTTTTAATAATTACATTCAAATGCAACTATCCTGAATGCGAAGATCCGGAATCTTTGTAAACAAAATCTCTTAATATTGTCAAGGGGACATAAAAAGACCTTAGCTTGGGTCCACAAAGACTTAAGCAAAGTTCAGCCTGTCAGTATGTAATTTTAAAACATCCAGCTCCCGGCACTAATTTCAGATTTCTGTTGCTCGCTTGTCCTCCCTGTACAGGGCCTGCAGTCAGGCAGGTAGGAATGGGATTCAGAGTCGGCTCACGGAGCAGGAGGTACGTCTAAACTAGCCAGAAGGAAGAACCCAAACAATGGTGCATCGAAAATCCTGACTCTGTCCCAGCCCGAGATTCTTTCCTCAGCAACGAATCTGAATTGGATTCACGGCAGGAAACCCATCGTGTCCATTGTGTCTTTGGCTACAGACACTGGGGTTACTCTTTGCTGTTGAAGCACAGCTGGAAGAAGTGATTTGCTGCAGAAATTCTCCCTCTTCCTTTCAAATGCAAATGGTTCCGGCTGCTGTATGTTACATATGCAAACTCTGTCTTGCCCGTATGCTGCTGAATGCGCATAACTACATAAGTCACTAGCAACCCTCATTTCTAAGGAAAGAGAAGGTAAATAATGAGGTGCAAAGCTTGTAATAGTTCCGGTGTGAAACCTCATAGGGTGCCTCCTCAAGCTTTAGGGATCTAATGAGGTACTCATGGATTGATTAATTAATCACCATTCTGGACTTCTTTGACCAAACTCCATTTAAAGTAATTAAGCCTTTTTGTGGATCTGGCTTTCAGATAGGTGAGGATAAAACCGTAAAACTTTTCCAGTGTTGCCTGCGTAATAGGCTTAGGATTGCTGTTTTAATGCTAACGATAAGGCTTGCTTTTATTTCTTCTCACAGTCACACCGAATGGAGTGACAGAACAGTCATTCATTTAGAGGTTTACAGTCCTGAGAGCCAAGAACTAGTGCTCTTCTGCTTTATAAGCTCAGTTTTGAAGATTTCTCTAGACTGATGTCCTACAAAGTAATCATATTAGAGAGATTCTTCTCTGCAACGCTGAGTGCTGGAATTTGGTTGAAGTTGGAATTATTAAACATACCAGAGACTTATGCATGTGTTTTGCTGAGTAAGGATGCAGTTGGGCAAATATTGAAGAGCTATTTTGAAAGCAGCTCTGTGGACTTGTTATCACTGACAGATACAGCAAAACTGAGTAAGTAGCAATAGTTGCTAAGCTTCTCCCAACAATATACCAAACTACTTGCAGATTTTTCAGTACTGCTGGGATATTTGTTTGCCACTATCTTATTTAAATATATACAAATTTATTACTGAATCTGTGAAACATCTAATGATATCCCTTGTTTCAAACAGATTTATTAAGTCAATTTTTCTGGGATTAGATAAGATAGATACACTATGTGTTTTTGAGAAACTACATACCCCATAGTTATAGTTTCACATACTGATTGAACGGTAGAGGAAATGTAGGTTTTGCCCTCAGATATGGTGCCAAGCAGAGAGTTTTTTATCCCAACACTGTTGGTGTCAACTGGTAGCTTGTCATAAGAATTATGCAAATGATTTGCATTATTTAAATATACAGTGTTGTCCACTTTGGAGTTAAATGAAATCATCAGTCCTCATGCTCGCCTTGGAACATATCCCAGAATAGGAAGGCTAGCACTTATCTACTAATCTACTCAGAACAAGCTTAGAAGGCTTTGACACTGCTCAAATGTCAGCTTAAATATCTCCATTTGTTTATTACATCTAGTTAGTGGGGTCAATTTGGTATGTTCAAAATAAAGTTATTTAGATTTTGTGCTCAGAAGAAGATCCTAGGAGACTGGAATTTATATTTCTATCTGTTTTCTGACACGATTAGGTTGCTTTCTTCTCTGAACTTGTTTGTGAACCAACTCTTAATTACTAATTAATCTCTAACAGTCAGATGTTCCCCTGCCACATAGAGTGAAGGATAGTGTCAGAGTAAAAGGGTGGAAATGTAACACCTCGCTCAAGAATTTTCTGTCTTAACTCAGTATGGGTTAAGGATTCTGCAGGTAAATGGCAGGTGGTCTATGTCTCTCTGACGTCTGGGGTTTCCGTGGCATTCATAGTAGCACCTGCAGCTATTACAGCTACCTGAAATGTTAGCAGATACCTGAAAAGAGGTTAATGTTAAACTTAATGATTTCAGTAACTTCTCCCGACAGTTTCCAGCCCTTGTCTTCAGTTACAGAAGACTGTAAAGAAGAAAGCTGTGCACCATACATACCCTACAGAGAAGACTTCTGTGGCAGCGCAGCTTGCCGACAGCAGCATGAGTGGGAACAGGAGGAAGGGCAGAAGGCAGGGATTCACAGGGCTGAAATCAGATGGATTGGTCCTGTGCCTTTCCAAAATTAAACAATTTCTCTCACTCCCTCAGAAGTGAATAAAGCTTTGTATTGCAGCAGACCTGCTGTCCTCTTAAACTGTAGCAGGTTCATTTTATTACACAGATTTTTATTTTTTTACTGTAGCGAGAAGATACAGAATGTTTTCTAGATTAGTTCTTTCCATGTAGAGCTGGTAGACTTACAGTTAATGTGAGGAACAATGGAGTGGCCAAAGGAGGGACTTTTAGGTGTTTTTTAAGTTCTAAAGCAGTGTGCAAAGAAAGGCAATCTAGTGGAAAAAATAGCAATAGGATTGTTTTTTGACTCTTTTTTTTTCTTTTTTGCAATTGATTTTGCATCACACTTACAAAAAATGTAAAGAGGTCTCAAAAGTTTTTCATTTGTTCTAGCCGTTTCAATGAGATTTTTCGCAAAATTTTAAACATTGTGTTAAACCTAGCATAAACCTAAACATTGCAACATCTAGTAATACGAATACGTGAGTAACTATTGCTTTGGTAACTCAAACATAATTCAAACAGCACTATCTTGTTTTTCATCTAGAACCCCAGAATGAGAGGCAATCACAGTACAGAGTGTTTAAGGGACTGGCTCATCTAGAGCTGAGCCAAGCCACCAGCTGGTGGCCACCATCAGCCATGAGCTCCTGCTCTTTGCATTGCTCACCTCCATCCCCAGCCAGGGCCTTTTCATGCCTACTCCATTGCCAGGTCCCTCTCAGCCTTAACCACCTTCCAACATCAGTCTCTGTTTCGTCCCAGCAAGTCGCCAGAAACGTGCTGTATCTGCCACCTTCCGGATTCATGCCGTGTTCCTCAAATGCAGGTGAGAAGAAAACAAGGGTGCAGTACATCTTGCAGAGATGCACGGAGGAAGTGCAAGCAAAAACGTGCTTGCCTTGGTCTGTGGAGACAACCTTGCTTTCTTCTTCACATTGTATCTTTGTGGACTGAACATACACACTGACAGTTTTACGCTGAAAGTCTTCACCACCGCTTCCGTTTTAACAGCTGAGGACGTGATGCTAAGCACTGACACCACATGTACCCAGACGTGGGCACCTCTGGGTTCAGGGGCAGCACCAAGCACTTGATCAGCAACTTTGTCTTTAAATACTTGTAAAACACTCCCTTAAAGTTGTTGACTTTAAATTCTCTGTCACAGGAGCCAAGCTATTTCAATGAAGGTTGAGATCCTGTGAAAAACAAAACCACGTGGTAGCATAACCAGGAACTAGATCCTAATGCAAACACATTAGGAAAATGAGTTTAAGATAGGCAAATTGACTCTGATGTTTCATAATTGTTGATTTTGATCTCAGTTTTTATGTTTAGTGTTCATGTTCCATTTGACTTAGGTGAGACCTCATTCTTGTGAAAATTAAAAATACAGTGGTTCAGCTGCCCTTGGCTGAGCAGCTGTCACTGGATTTTAGATAGCTCATCTGAAGGGCATTAATTTACTACAAGGTAAATTGCGAAACATCAATAAAATGATGAGATTTAAGCATAGGGCTCAGAAGACCCAATTAAGGAGTCCATTAGGAGAGCAAAATATTATGTATAGCATTGCATAATGCAACTTGCTTTGCATATCTGTACTCTTTTATGCATCCCAGAGATCAAGCACTAGCCATCTATTTCAGACTGAATTTATGTCAAACAGTAACTTTGGGATCTGGAGTATATACTAAATTACCCAAGATAACTATCAGCGATAGGAAAAAAAGCTTAAGTCTTCAAGATGCAGAAAATGAGTTGCATTGTTCCATCCAGGTATGGCTGTGCTGAAATTGCCTATTCTGAAAATTAGATCTTAGAAGATACTTATAGGGGTATTCAAAGAATTTTTTTCTCCCTGATACCTGTCGATATTTCTCAGATGCCCTCCTCCTCTTGCTTCACATCTGTATTGTAGTCCTATCTGTGTATCTCTGTGCAGTGCAAAGGTTATTAAACGCCTGTATTTACACTCGGAGGCAAATCTGTGTTGAAGGGAATACGTGGCCACCCACATCATGATGTTATCAGGCTATAGCCTAACACTGCTAACAGATAAAAAAAAAAAATTATAAAGCTCTAAGCAGTTCTGTCCAAATGTCATTATCCTATTTGTATTTGATTTAAATTCAAGCATGAAGGAATAGTCTTGTCTTTTTCTCCCCTAACTAATTACCCATACCAAAGGTTGTTTGTGTTCTTATCATTTTATTGCAATACAATGATCCCTCGGAAGAACTTCTACAAAGTTAAAGGATGTTCACCCCAGAAAGGTACTTGCACGATATTTGTAATAGAAGTATGTGGGCTTCCAGGAAATAAGCATTCCCAGGGTTTCTTTTTTCTTCTAAAAATACTAGTAATAGCAAAATTAGGTGCCAAAAAATCTATATTGTACAAAAGTATAAAATTTTGCCCAGCTGTGGCCTTTAAATTGCCATCAGAAAATTAAACTGCTTTTCATTATCAGAAAAAGGAATTGTTGTAAAAACAAAATCAGTGTCTCGATAAATCACATTTAAATACAGCAGAGCTATTAGAAGCACAAAAAATATGGCTTATTTCAATTATTTTTGATCCTATATAATCCTTTTTCCAGTGTGGGCCATCTTCTGTTTGCTGCTACAAGCACCATTATGCTAGGGAGATTTCTCAAACTGAGGATTAGATCGAGTCTAAAACTGAAATATAAAACTAATTAAATGCAAAAGCTGGCATTCTACTGTTCCTTTAGCTCCCTTCTCTGCACATAGGAAGTATTTATTGTTTTTCTTGCTCAATGCAGTTTAATATACTTCAAGGTTTTTTTAAATAAAGTAGTTTATAAATGACAGATTTGAAGATCTATCTGAAATAGATGGCTAGTGCTTGATCTCTAGCACGCGTGAAAGAGTACAGATAGGCGAAGTATGCTGCATTATGCAATGCTATACATAATGTTTTGCCCTCCTAATGGATTCCTTAATTGGGTCTTCTGAGCTCTGTGCTTAAATCTCATTTTATTGATGCTTACTGATGTTTCGCAGTACTTTATAAATTGGAGTTGGGAGCTACAAAAATCAGTGTTTGTGGGGCCAGTCGTAGCAGAAATCAGTGCCAGCAACAAAGAAATCTTTCCTGGCACAAAGATGATGCTCTGCACCTGCCCTCCCCTGCCATTTTGGGCTGTTCCTCTCCTCACCCAGGAGGTGGGTCGGTCGCATTTTCAGGTCAGCTGGCACAACGGCAACAGCGGTTTTCCACTGAGCTCCCAGGACAGGCTTGACTGGGGGTGTCAAACCACAGAAACGAGCACCGACACTTTGTACCATCATCATTTTTGAAGCAAACCCCAAAATTCCAAGATGCTGAAGCTTTCGGGGGATATTTGTGCGCTGCCTTCAGCCTGGGCAGACCAGCCTGGGCTCCATGCCTCTGTGCTCCTGGGCGGCTTGGTGGCTTCTCTCCAGCGAATGTGCCCGTGGCCAGGGGAAATGAGACAGCGAGCGGGAATTCATCGGGAGGAGAGGAGGAACTGGAAGGCCTTGTTTGAAAGGGGTGTCTAAACCGCAACATTAATCTTTTCTATTGTTACAGGCACTTGCTGGAGCTCTTGCCACAGACTCCTCTGGGGACACAGGCAACTGGCCACACCGGGCGGCTGGAGTCCAGTGACGTCTTACCTGCTTCTATACTCATCTGGCAGTCGCACTAGAGGTTGTGTTAAGGCCATTTTTGGCATGTTAGCCATGTCAAGAAATAACCATCAAATACTAAATCAGCTCATACTAACACTCAAGTTTACTGTAAACTAAGTTAGCAAGCTTTTCAAGCAGGGGAAAAACACACCAGCAAAGACAATAAGCTCATTTGTACATACGAGACCTGTGTTCGCTGCATCATTTGTTCCTTAAGTACATATTTGGTCTCAGAGTATATATACTAATAAGTATATATTTACAGCACAACTCATTACACAGGTGACAAAAAATTACTCGTATAAATACTGGTTTAATTCAAGAATACTGGGCAGGACATTACTTCTGATTAATTTTATATGTGAAAGTATCTTGAGAAAAAAGTACTTTCAGACATTTTGCTACAGCTTTCATTCCAGATTTCAGTGTGGTTAGTATTTCCACAACAGCCCGGCTGGGGTCTCAATAACAAATGATTGAAAGATATTATCCATCACTATGAGCAAGAACCGGCATGTTTCTATCTACAGGAGAAGCAGCTTGCAGGTTGAATTCAGCATCAGTGATCTGCCAGGCAACACATACGTTCCGGGGCAAAAATGAAGCTTTTGTACCCTAGGCTGCATTTAGATATCATAAAAATCCCAGAAATTTTGCTTACTTGTAGGTAAAATTGTTTTCATCTGAAGGTCATGGTGTAAAAGGATAGACACAATGTCCAGAAAAAGCACCGATTTGGGGCTTAAGTACCAGCATTTGATGCAACACTTGAGATGTGTCAGTACATTGCACTGTAAAACAGGAAGGAAAAAAAAAAAAAAGCAACAAAAAAAGAGCGTCTCTGCCCCAGATGTTTTACAGCCTGATTCACAGTGCCCTGAATGCAACGGCGAGAGTCCTGTTGTGTTTTCAGCGGGGTTTGGCTCAGAAGGGCGCACTTTAAACTTCCAAACCGCAGACAGTAGAGCAGCAAGCCGGGGCAGATGGAAAGTGCCGGTCACAGCCGGGCTGATTCAGGGAACAGATGGGCTCTGCTGCGCTCCCGCCTTATTCGGAGAGGGGAGCGGGAGGATGCACAGCGAACATCGAGTGGGAGGTTGGCCGCCTTTGCTCGACGTGGATGGTGATGGCATGAAAGAAGATATTCAGGCGAGAACGAAAAGAGAAAGAGGAAGGGAGTGGTCAGAGGGGAAGGCTGGGTGGAATGTGCGGAATTAGCACGGGGTGGAGCAAGAGACAGGGGAAAAAAAAACCCGGGCGCACTTGGGGTTATGCAACTTGGCAGGTCTTAAATCTGCTACTGACAGAGGAGGGATCCATAAAAAGCTCGGAGGAGGAGATGTGGCAAGGGGGATTGACAAGAAAGGTGACACCGATGGGATGAAGCCCAGGTGGCCTGTGCACGGTGGCATGATTACTTAAAAAAGAAAAAAAAAAAGAAGAAAGAAAAAATGAAAGAGAAAATGAGATAAAGAAAAACTGTAAAAAAGAAGAGTTACTGAATTATCTTGAAGAATTCTGGTTGCCTTGTATGTTATGTCCATAGAGTTTCTTTTTCTTTAAGTTCATGCAATGAAAGGGTTTTCTGAGCTGCACAGTCTAGCTAGGATGTCCTGTATCCTGAGTACCCTCGTGTTCCACACGAGGTACAAAAGAGGTACAGAAAATATCTTCCCTCTGCAAAATCCAGATGTTATAGGAGATTCTGAGTGTGCGTGTGTGTAGACAACATACGGCTAAACACTCCAAGTAATGTGTACGTAAGTAACTTTCTTGGGGAGCGCTCATCAATAAATATTCTGTGTATGTGCACATATGCAACCACAATACACACTATCCATAATCTGTGAGCTAAACTGGGGAGGTGCTGGGACGCCAGCTGAGGCGTGCTGGGTGCTGCAGGGTGCTGCTCCAGCAAAAAAAACCCAAGCACCCCAGTTTGAAAGGTCATTTTGTCTAATATTGGCACTCCTGTCATGGAAAATACTTTATGGAAAGCTGGGCAGATCATCAGGCGGCTATTTCATAGTAATCAAAAGTAAGGACACATGCAAAAAAGCCCCAACAGCAGCTTCAGCCTAAGAGAATGAACCTGATACCAGCAGAAAATGGGAAGAGATCTAATTGTGCTATATGGAACAAATCCTCCTATAATTCAAAACTCGATTCTATAGACTTTGAACTGAAATTTGATGACTCACCAGTGTTTTGGTGATCACTACAAGCACTCTTAAGGAAGTTTCAAAGTTCTTTGCAAGTAAAAGGCTAATACTTTCTAAATCCAGGGAGTATGCAACCTGTTTTCTCCCTTCTCTGAAAGAAGCTCAGGGAAGAAAACCAATAAGTGGATCACTTCATTCAAATGGCATTGTGTAACCACCTACGGTAAGAATTTAGGGTGAGGCCTGAGAAACACTTCGTCGAGATGGAAAATTAGAAAGGGTGTGTGTCTTTCATCATGTATTGTATTTCTTCATTTTGCCTCGCTGATATAGTAACAACCAAGATGATCTTCTCAGACATAGCCATAATTAACAAGGCACTGGCCTGGATTCAAGATAAGAGTGGTTTAGACCTTTAAGAACAGAACTGAGATCCAAATGGGTAGTAGATTACTCCCTGCTGAATGAAGACCTTCAAGGATTTAATGACTGCGTGGAAAAAAAACAGGCAGTCTTTCGCAGTGGACAGAGGTAAAGGCGGAGGTGCAGTATTCCCTCTTTTCCTGGGTTGTCATGTCCAGCAGGAAAGCCACTATTGATGAGGAACCGACAGAGAGTATCATCAAAACCCAGGTACTAATA
Source organism: Charadrius vociferus (assembly GCF_000708025.1). Classification (NCBI taxonomy): domain Eukaryota; kingdom Metazoa; phylum Chordata; class Aves; order Charadriiformes; family Charadriidae; genus Charadrius; species Charadrius vociferus. The sequence goes on along the minus strand of NW_009646761.1, from coordinate 2,438,439 downwards.
TTGCCTTGGCTAGGCCGCAGCAATTATGATCCCTGTCATGTCCAGCAGGAAAGCCACTATTCATGAGGAACCGACAGAGTATCATCAAAACCCGGGTACTAATATTGCCTTGGGTAGGCCGTGGCAATTATGATCCTTCTGTCAGCACCCTGTCTGACTTTCCCACGGATCCAAGGAACAGAGATTATAATATACTTACACATAACAATTTAGTCGAGCAAAAAAATGTAAGGAACTCTAGATTTTGGGCTGCCTGTTTGAGAACATGATTAAACAACTGTTGTTCTTGTCTCCTACAAAGATTTATTGACCAATAACCCTGCCCCCTTAAATCACAGTGTACAAATGAGTGTCTGGTCTTTTATTCACGGCATGATAAAAAAAATAGGGTAGCCTGTCTGCTAAATCACTTCTATGCTTAGGAATATCTGCTGACAGATGTACTGCTTTCATAACCAAACCGTCTCCTGATGCAGCAGGGATTATTTTGTCTCTTCCTTGCTGTGGGAGTGCTCATAATTTGATGGATTGATTCTGCACATTCCCATTGCCCGAGCGTGAGGGAGCTGGCTGCTCCTACGGCTTTGCTGCAGTTTCTTTGCACAGATACCTAGTCTTTCAACCAGCCATGCCGCTTTATGGCAAGAGAGGAGCCTAATTAAATTATGTGGGCTCAAAAGACTGAAAATGGAGGCATGGCCTCATATGCTGTGTGACAAAAGCGCCAGCGGCCAAACGCCTCATCCACCCTCTTCCTATGTCAAGTGACCTTTTCTTAAGGCTTGTCTCCATGCGGTAAGTCTTGTGCAATAGGTATGAAACACAATTAGAGCTTAATAACTATTTAATACTTGCCCTCTGCATGGACTTTCCTATTTTGCAAGAAAAGCTGTCTTGAGGTTTAGCATAACCCAACACAGAATAACTTTTGCACACAGAACGCCAGCAAGAGACTCGATGCTATCACTCAGTACACAGCATCTTTCTAGCACTTATTGTTCGAGGCTTTTCCTTCACGTAAACACATTTGGTGGAATTTTTCATAACTTGTGCTCACCAACCAGCAATATTTGTTTCTCTCAGACACTTTTCATCAATCCTAACTAGAATGTATGCTGGAGCAGTGGATAAGCAGTCTCAAACAAATGATTTATAATCTCACTGGACCACTCATAAACAGAGAAGGACTTATACAGAGATTCAGAAACAATAAACTCGGGAGGGACTTATTTCCTTTTCTGTTTTGACCATTCCTTGTGCACACAAGTACTCAAAAACTATGCAAAGGTGAAGGTTTGATTCGCCTTTCACATTCATGTGAACTCAGATTCAAACTTTATATATATATTTACACATGCATATATTTTGCTCACCACAGCTGACACCCCTGGAGCGTGGAATTATTTGTCTGGAGTACATGTACGAACAGGCCGGTAGCAACGTGTGTTTCAGAACCCGCCTTTGCCATTCTGCCTCAGCACTGAAGAGAGCGGCTGCAAGATGAAAAAGTAGCCCAGATGTATTACAGCATCCTGTAATTTTATTATAAGACTTGCTATATTTTGTGGTCTTCTTTTAACCCCACAGACTGAAATTCAGAGATCTCCTGAGAATCTCCGCTTTCATTTTTCCAAAGGAAAAGCTTTGAGGTCTTGACATTGCAAAGAAAGATTTAAAAGTTGTGATGCAAGCTTGCCACAAAGATTCAGAAGGAAAAATGAGAGAAAAAAAAAGAAAAAAAAATCAGACCAAAAATCATAAAAGGCGCGTTATTATCTGGGGTGGCTGACTCATGCTTTGGGAAATGCAATTTGCAGTATTGTATAGTGTCACTTCTGCCCTACTTCACCTATGCAATCACTTGTACCAAAAAACCAATTATAAAGCATTACTACTCTTATTTTGTAATATGCTCTGCTCCCTGATCCAGGCCGGCTACACAAAGGATTGAGCAATAGACCTGCTGTGTTTTCTTGAACTTCTTGGGTGGTCTTAAAACACAGCTAACCAACACGGCTCTTCTCTGGGGAGATCAGAAGGGGTCAGAGGCAGCAGGTCAGGTAGTGATTAATTTTAAGAAATGGATTGTACCTGTATACGTTCAGAATAGTTGAAAGCATACAGAAACTCTGTGCTCAGACTTTATGTTCGCATCTCCAGGTATTTTGGGAAGTATCATCTACCCATTGTCTTGGTGTGCACAGTTGACATCCCTATTGATATTTGCCTCTTCTTCAACAGAGACAGAGGGGCAAGAATTCTTCAGAAACAATGAAGCAATTTGAGTTGGATAAAATGTCAAAAGGATAAGGTATTTTTAAACAAACCCACCAACCCCAGCTGATAAAATACTACATGACTGAAATGGAGAGCAGAATTGTTCAATGACATGGAAAATGAAACAATACAACAAATATAACAAAACCGGCCAACAGTTTCCTCAATGCATAAGCAAGATTGCTTTCAATGCAGCCATTCTCTCTCCCCGTGCCAAAATGAATTTCAGAGTTGAAAGTCTCATGTTTCGTGGTTACAAGAAAATTTGATGCAGATCCTTAGACGGATTAAGTCAATCTAGCCCCATCCATTCACCCCCTTGAACCAAAATCAGTTTGTTGCAGTTGAGAGTCTGGCTTCATCCTCCTCTACAACTGAGCACAGATACAGCTTCCTCTTACCCCTTTATATAGAAGCATCTCACTTACAAAATGTGTGAGTTTCTTTTAACCGTGTTAAAGTTCATTTTGTTTAAGCATGCAGTTCTCTTGCCTGAACACAGTATATGCAGCTATATTTTTTTTTGTGACTAATTTGCCCTCATATTTGTGGGCGATTAAATGGCTTTCCATATTTGGTTGGCAGAGAGGTAACTGCCTTTAAATATACTGTAATTGGGCTTTGGGTTTTTTTTTGTCTAGCCTTGTTAAAAGCTTAGTTAACACCTTTCTTGGAGCTGACCTCATGCACATACAAACAAAAAACTTCTCTGAGTTGTTTTGTAAAGCACAGCTAATTAACACAGTGAAGTACAACTGTGCTAAGTAGGAAAATTACAGCTCATAAATAAAGATAAGAAAATTATAAGAGGTGTTACTGATATGTATATGATTACCTGCTTGGGAGACAGCCCGATCTGGAAGAACCAGAAGAGATTTGGGAGGCAGGAAATCCTGTGTCGCAATCCTCATCCCACCAATGACTCCTGTTGCCGTAGGCAAGTTGCCCTACCTCTCCTTCCCCAAACAGCAGTCACCCAATGACAGTCAGGACTTATTAACAAAATAGACAAAGCACCTGAAACACTTAAAGTGTGATTTTGGTACTTATGAATATTACATGGCACAAATATTGTCCCAAAATAAAATTTTCTCACACCATTCTCCATACCCGGTTCAGAAGTGAGGAAACGGAGACTCACCGCTTCTCAGAGGTTGCTCCTTGAAAGTTAAACGAATCTGACTTTTGTTACTTTAACATAATGGATGACAAAGCAGATTGCTAAAAGAGAATTATCACAGTAAGGTGCGTGATCCTGCAAAGAGTGCTGCCAAAGGGCTGCCAATAGCACAGAATCAAGATTTTCTGTTTCCTTCAACCAGGAATAAGAAATCAGTGTCAATCCTCAAAAAAAAAAAAAAAAAACCAAACCCAAAACTCAGTTATTGATAAATGATAAGGAATAAATCTGATGTTATAACTCCATGTTAATCCAGAACTTTACTCAAAAGCAATGTTTATAAAAGGATCTCAACTCCTGTTTTGTAACATCTCACTCCTACAATAGACAGAGGAAAAAATATCTGGAGATGGGGAAATCCAAGAGGAAGTAAACTGGAGGCTGAGTCAACATTGTAACCATGCAGTCAGAGGGTAGATGGAAAATCCTGAAATGCGCACATCTGCTTCGGTGAGCTTTGCTGATCCAGATCCAGATGCGTTTAGACAGACAGAGGAGATTCCAGCCATCTCTACAGTGTTCCTCAATATTCAGATCCCACTGTGTGTGAGGTGTCTTACAAACACAGCTGGAACATCTGTGTTTTCCCATGTTACAAGCTGACTGCCAATTTGTAATACCAGCGTGTTTATATTGTCTCATGTGGTAACATATAAGCTGTACATTTATAAAAATTTAAGTGATTTACCCACCTTGAGCCTGAACAAATCACCTTTCTAACCTGTTAGGGGTTAGCATGGGTCTGGTGAGAGGATCCCTGCGCGAGTTCCTTCCAGGCCACGGCCACAAACGCGTGGGCTTTTAGGGCACAGGAAGAGGAGTGAACCCTTTTCAGATTCCTCCTAGGACAGTCTGGAAATCCTTTCTCTTTTCAGTATATTTAATTCAAGGAGGATTCGTACCTCCACCAAATTAACGTAATTAATTTAGGCCAAGTCACCTCGCATACATGCTAGATAGACCATGGCACCGTGGCTTCTCTAGCCTCTATACCTCGGTAACATCCATTCACAAAGAAGTCCTGTATTTCCTGTTAGGGTGGGTAACTGCACCCTTACAAGGCGGGGAAACTGAAATAGGTTGACCTCTTTCGTACTCTTCTGTTCTGAGTCATCGCTGAGCAAACAAACACTATTGTAAAGAAAAGAAACTTAAGAAAAATGTCTGAGCGGGACAGTGGAGCTGCATGTTGGTCCACAAGTGCTCAAAACATCTGGGAACGTAGAGGATAAGTGGGGATGTTTTTGACCTTCATCTGGGAGGAGAAATCAGAGAGGTGCCAGTAAAAAGTCAGGCTAATGAAAGGTATTTTGCCTTTTTTGTTAAAAAATTTATTTCGCCTGGGTACTTGGAAGATAATGACTGTAACAATACTACAACCACAGCAAAATGGACACCAGCCAGGTCCTAGTTCTGTTTCTGGCAAGGAGCTGAAGCACTTAATAACTTTGATAGTGTTTCGTGAAACCAGGCAGCTAAAAGAGTATTACAGAATGTGAAAATGTAAAAGTGAATTGAAGCATAGAAGAAAGCTATTTTCATTAGAAGGTAGACAAAGAGGGCGAAAAGCTGGAGAAGGTTGCCTGGCCTAGGGCTGACTGTTTTGAATAGTTGACTTGGACGAGGCAAGACTATTTGAATCTGGAAGATAAGATTCAGAATTGGAGAGCTGGAAGACTTGGGTTAAATGTTAACAAAACAACCAGAATTTGTGAAAGAGAGGAAGTTACCTAGCCCAGCTGGAACGTACGAGAGGAAGGATAATCGCCTTGCACGGATGCCAACACAGAGATTTCAGAGCTCTCCAACAAAAAAGCCCAGAAGCAGAAAGACAAGCACAGATCAAATTTCAAATCCTTTGGAAAAGAAAAAAGGGGAAAAAAAAAAAAGAAGTAATAATAAGGAGCTATACACATTGCAACAAACAACATGAGCCAACACAATGTCTGGCATGGGGATGTTGGTGTAAGATCTGCGCAGGATTACATCACTCTGTGAGAGCTTGCCAGCAGGAGCAGGTTGTGCACAGCAGGCTCGGAGGGATGACAGCAGCCCCTCCAGCTCAGAGGAATGCTTTGTACGGGCACTGACGGCACAGTACAGCGCGCCAGGGGAACGAACGAGCGAGCGAAGCAAGGAAGGAAAGAAGGAAGCATTGTTTGGAGAACAAACGGGATATTTGCGCTCAGGTGTGCAAGCCGGCATGATGCCAAAGGCCACTGGTGCTCAGGAAAATCTACAGCAGTAAAAGGCTGGCAAGGGAAAAAAACAACCTGTTCTCGCTCTGGCTCGCTGATCATCAGTAACAGGGGTGCACGACCTTCAGGAGATTGATCTGGTAGAGACTGAGGCAGGACTAAGGGATGGTTGTAGGGAACCTGAAGTCCCTCTCTGTGCAACACAGACCGCAAACACTGAAAGGCTTTAAGCAGGAGACTATCGGCAGGTCTTTTCATTTTTGCTGTTCGCTCTGTCTCCAGGTGAATCGGGAGCCGAGCTAGTTGAAGGGAAACGTTCAGAGTCACTCTGGTCCCAGATTCCTGGAGAGAAGTATTTAGCACTACTCACTGTCGGTGGCTTTGCAAGCATCTGCAAAGCTGAGGGTGGGCGAGAGGGCTGGCATCCAGGCACCGAATCCAAAAATGGTAAAACTGTAGGATTACCTCAAGCAAGAGGGGAATGCAGCAAAACCTGCCTTGAGAGAGGTGCCTTTGTCAAGGTTTGTGAGGCTACAGAAACAGTGGCGGGCCCAAGCCCTCAGTGTGCGACTAACCAGTCAGGGCTAGGATTGCTGTGGACTTTACAGGACTTCTGGCATTGCTCTGTGCAAGATGTGGCTTTTCCTGTCTTTTCGTCCACTCTTGGGGACTATCTGTAAGCATCTTTGGCACTTAAACGATTAAACCACACACAAGTCATATCTCCAGTACTGCACTCAGCCAACCTGGTGTGAGTGCGTTGTGTGTCTGACCCATGCAGCCTTCCAGCATCTGAAGGGCACCTACAAGAAGGTTGGAGAGGGATATTTTGCCAGGGCATGTAGTGATAGGATGACAGAATGGCTTCAAACTGGAAGAGGGTAGATTTAGATTAAACATTAGGAAGAAATTTTTCACTCTGAGGGTGGTGAGACACTGGAACAAATTGCCCAGAGAAGCTGTGGATGTCCCATCCCTGGAAATGTTCAAGGCCAGGTTGGATAGGACTTTGAGCAGCCTGGTCTAGTGGGAGGTGTCCCTGCCCATGGCTGGGGGGTTGGAACTAGATGGTCTTTAAGGTCCCTTCCAACCTAAACCCTTCTATGATTCTATGCAGGTGGTGCAGTTAGATGCACTATGGCCACACAGAGTGGCTCTGCGTCCCATGGCACTCAGTTAACCAGATTCAATCTTCATGCACTCTGTATAGGCAATCCACATATGCTACAAGGCAGAGTAAAGGCCTTCACTATGCTGCCTTGAGTCTCCAAAATCTTTATGACACCTTTGAGTACAAAGCTCAGCTCACACCGTGTTCGTGGTGGTGAAAAATAAAGTTTTCATCCAGTTTTGGCACTTTCAGTGAAAGCCAAGGCTTGTCCCTCAGAAAGTGTAGGATCATGAGGGGCCATGAAAACATAACAGACGCCTCTCAGCCCCCATCTTGTCACCTTCCACTATTTTCTTTTTGGGCCTAAAGTGCGTTACTAGAAGAGTCAGCTCTGAATTTCAATGAAGGCTGCCTTTCCGGTAACCATTACGTTGCCTTGGAGGATAAAGAAAATCCAGGGTCTCATAACAGCATTCGAATATGCAATATTTGCAATATTTCAGTCAGTCCTGCTTATCCCCATTTCCAGCTGTCTTGAAGTTCCATCAAAATCACTCTCTTTCACATATTTACTTACTTTCCTAAACTTTGTCTCTCCTCGGGAAAGTAAAACTTCAAACACATGCTGTAAGGGTTTTCAGTGGAGATAGAAGAAAAATACTTCAAGGATATGCCAGTACTATTCCCTGGAGGAGAGAAGGAGAAGCTGTAAGAGGTTATCCACGATAACCTCATGTCAAGCTGAGGCATTTTATGGCTGATCCTCAGCTCATCCTCCCAGAGCGCAGGCAGAGCTCCGTATGCCTGTCCAAGCTCTGCCACCAGCCTGCATTTGCAGAGCAGGTAGGAGGAGTTTTGACACCCACTTACCAGATATTAGTCCTTAGCAAAGCCTCTCATGTCAGAAGCCAGTGCTTTGGGAACATCTTGCAGTCATTCCGTAGGCTGTTACTCAGCGACAAGCCATTAGACAACTGCGTGTTACCACCAGGAACAGAACATTTCTGTTAACGTTTCTTGTTTCTTCTTAATGGAGAAAAAAGTAGTGGTAACGTTTTGAGAAGTGACACCCACGCGAAGCTGAAAAATCCCCTTCTTTCCTAGTGCCACAGATTCCTGCAGCTATGGGATCCTCTACTGTAGAGGACGCCAAATGATGATTCAGCCTGCGCTGTGTACTGATATTGTTCAGGGTGGGAGCCCAAGCCCCCGCTCCCATCACCGGTGAGTTCATGTGCACCAGAATCTGTGGGGAGAGTTTTTCAAAGACCCACAGTTATTGCAAGAAAAACAACACATCTTTTTGTTTTGTTTTGTTTTGTTTTGTTTTGTTTTGTTTTGTTTTGTTTTGTTTTGTTTTTCCTGGCCATATCTGGGTGTGGATGTGGTCAGCCCTGGGTTCTGTCCTAGTGTTGCCCGACACAAGACTAGCTGTCCCATGAAGCCCTGTCTAAACTCATGCTATCGCAAGTATGATAGCAAACATTTTAAAACACAGTTACTTTTATTTCTGTGACATGCCCTTGGGCACTGTTGGATCAAGTGCTGACAGAGTCGAGGACCTGACACCAATCTGGAGGTGGGCTTTCTGGCTTGGTTTTTTTTCTCTCTCTTTTTACTATTTTAGTCACCTCGTAGTATCTGAGCTGCAAACCAAAGTAGATGTGATTATCTCAGCTGTCACTGGGACGGAAGTGGTATTGTAAATAGATAGGATCCAGACCACATAGCACTTTAAAGATCCAATTGCAGCACACCGATATACAAATAGCGACAAATAGGAAACCACTGCAGCCTTTCAAGCATCAATGCAAAGCTTTCACAGGGACTATCACCATTGTCAGCTATTTCATTCATACCTCTAAGTACCGTCTTAGGTAGAGTGTGCTGCGAAAGCTCCTTCCCAAAGCTGCGTGTTCAGCTTTAATGAGAAAAGGAAATGGTAGGCAGAAATAAAGTAATAGAACTGCCACAGTCATGGCAACCCTAAGAGTGGCTGAATCGATGAGAAGTGAAAAGTATATTATGGGTGATGCAGGCTTTCTAAAGGAAGAATGTTATTGAGAAGGGCAAGGTTAGAAAATCTTCATTAAAACTAGATTGAAAGGTATAAGCAAAGAGTCAGCCTGCAAGAAATTACCTTCACACAATTAAGCATATACTCAACTGGACTTCTTATACAACTTAGCCTACACTTAAACAGTTTTCCAGTAGAAGTCGTAGTTCTTATCGCAGCAGATGTTCTCTGAAATTTTTTGTCAGCATCCATTGGAGGTAAACCAACCTGTCCAGGGAAAACAGTTCCTTTTACAAAATCATAGGGCTTCTGATAGCTATAACAATTACATAAAACATATGGTTTTGCCTATTGTGTATTCGTAAGTGACTGATACCCACAGCACATCACCTGTAGGTAAAATACTGCCTGAATTGTTAATTAATTTTATATTTGAAGATACACTATCATTAAGCGAAGTCTGATTCTGCTAGCAATTCTAATACCCTCACTTTACACCTTTTTAGGATTATTACCATATTTTCCAACAAATATTTTTATTTCAAGGGGACTTTTCAGGGAACAAGGTGCTTCTTGGTGTGAGTAGAACTGGCAGCACTTTTAAGGTAAACTTCAATAGTAAATAAATCACTGAATTTGCCAGATTTCTCTGAATATTATACAATGTTTGATTTATTTATGTAATAACTTATAGGAATTTATTTTTACATGCTATGTTCAAAACTGTCATCTTAAATTCTGCTAAGTCTTTGATATATTTATTAGAACCAGAACTAGTTACGAATAGGGATAAGTCATTCTTTGACACTTCCATTGCAAGATTATCTGCAACAAACTGTATTATATAAACTCCCAAGTTTCATTTTACCAGTCAAATAACTGAAGTACATGTAATATACTTCAGAGCCTAATGTTACTTAACTGTGCAAAATCTGTTAACAATTCCCAGAATTCTATTAATGCAAATACTACCATGGGTAATTCATGGGTAAATTGCTAAATTCCCTTCCTTTTTTTTTTATTTTCCTTCTTCTTTTTAAAAATAAATGAAATACAGACACCAGATCTAATGAAGCCTCAACAAAGACTACATGGCGAGGGTGGTTTGTTTGTGTGTATTTCTGAGTATAAAATAGAAGGTTTATTCCATTCGGTGTCTCCAAACGAAAATTACAATCAAATACATTTTGAAGTGCCAAAGGAAATTACTACTCAGGAAAAGTTCAGATCACAGTCCTGTGTTTGTCCTGTAAGGGGTACAGGTTACGTGCACTGTGCTGACCCCACTGACACGGCTGTATCGACTGGAGGAGCCATCCCATGATACCAGGATAGCTCAGCCTTCGTGACCAACTAAACCTTAATCTTTTCACCATGGAGAAGGAAATTGCAAGAAGAAACTTAGAGGCACAACTCAGAGGGACAACTGTGGAAAACTCATAGATGGAAAGCCATCCTGATTTTAAAAAGTTTTACAATTAATTTTGATTGCATGGTGCAAGCATAACCCATCAGTATCCTTGCCAAAGTTCCAGTTCTATACTTTCATCCTCCCTCGGGCTGCAGCTTCAGAGAGAATCTCATACAAGACAGTTGTGGGGAGGAAAGTTAGGTGTCTAAAAGATGGATATCCATCTCTATACCAGTTGCATTAAACTTCCTTTAGTGCTGATGGCTGAAAAGAGACACCTCCAAAGAGCAATTCATCTCACTCTAAGGTAAATGGTTGAAGTAGATCAAATGAACTGCCCTCTGGAGATACTTGTTGCCGGCCTTTATCTATATTGCAGGCTTTAGGCAACTATTTAGGTGGTGAGATGCACCCCAACTTCAATGTTTACATTGTTTTGAAAACAAAACTGAGCCATTTAAGCCATTTAGGCCCTCATCACATGGGAGTGCATGCAAAGCCTTTGGTGGCGCCCTGGGGTTACTGGAAATTTGCAGCTTCCCCAAGAGTGCAGCGGTACCATTCCAGGACTCAATGTAAACCCAAACAACCTGACACCCACCTTAGCATACACCTCCTGGCTATTGCTGTAGCCAAAAAGGGTCTCTGAATGTGCTGCTGTCTCAGGGTATTCTCATGGGCCGTGATGGGGCCATTCTGCCAACTCTTTGCCACCTCCAAATGTTCACAGAATTCACAGAATTCACAGAATTCACAGAATTGTTAGGGTTGGAAGGGACCTCTGGAGATCATCTAGTCCAACCCTCACCTGCAAAGTAATCTTACGATGATAAAAATCATAAGTATAAAGGGCTCTGTTACACATTTATGTGAAGACAGCTTACATAGGCTGTGGTAGAAGCCAGTATCTGAAGTTCAGATTTTGCAGTACCCAGCCATTACAGCAGGCTTTTCCTTAACATTTTTCACCAACATGCCATGTCTGTCAGAGCCCATGGTGTTCCTCCTCCATTGGGTGCTGCAGAGCACATCAACTTTTCCACACTAGAGCTTACACCACTGTCGCCACTCCCGGAGCTGAAATGAGTATATCTTAAGAGAAGTTTGGTCTATGGAAAGGCTACAGCGTCTGAAGATCTGGCTGGAAACAACATGCTGTGATGGCAGCTGGTGGTCAAGAAGAGCCGGTGGGCATGGCATCGCTGCAGGGCAGCCCCGTACAGGTACTCACACCCGTGTTCGAGGAGCTGACCATTAGGTTTCACTAGCTCCTCTGGCTGCTGGAACAAAATACTCTTTTGAGTGCAAAGGCACAGTCTCAGTTTTCTAGGACACCCGCTTACGCTGCTCTTTACATCAGAGTTATTCACTCTTTTCAGTCTAAATCGACACAGACTTATGGACAAGGGAACAGTTAATTTTTGAAGGAGAAGGTGACATAGGACAGTAGTTTTTCACAGGCCTGATCTCAAACAATTATTTTTTTTTTATGTTTGATGAATTTGCTCTTTTTTAAGCTCATAGTTATTGGACCTATAACCACTTACTTTGGTGCACTGCAACTTTATAAAACCCAGTCTGATGCACTTTAAAAAATGGAATAAATTAAGATTTCAAGTTCATTTTAGCAGCAAGCAAAATGTTTGGCTTGCAAAACATGCCTTTCTGTAGGCTGAATGTGTTTCCGTGCTAGGAGTTTCCAGGAAACTCTTAGTTTACAATTACAAGAAGTTAAAACTGCAACAGCAGAATTGTTAACTGGAAGTCAGAGTTTCCTTTGCACCATTCTTCTTATGCTTAGTCCTAACTGGACATCACTTAATGAGCTGGCTTAAATATGGTCTTTTTTGTTACATTGTTTTGGTATTTGTGTGATTTTTTTTTTTTTTAACCTAACCTCTACTTATTTGTTCTTTGGTCTGGTTCTTTTACCTTATATTGTATTTTCTACTTAAACCAGCATTTTCTAACAACCCTTCCAGTTTACAAGACTCACTCCTTTAAATTTATTTGGGATATACCCAATTTTTAAAACAGGTTAAAGACATTTTTTTTATTCCTTTCCAGGCTTCCTAATTACATGGTCAGAAATTCAAAGAAGAATGTAAGCACGAAAGTCTGTGATAAGAACAATAAAAACAGCGTTTGCTCTAAGGAACAAAACTGAAGCAGACCACAAACTAAAGGAAGAGAAGGAAAGAAGGTAATCGCTGGATTCAGTTGGAAGAAAGGCACAGGGTTTTTCCTTAAAAAATAATTTAGACAATGAGAAATTATGAGTGAAGGCAACTAGAGCATAATATAAAACCTGAAAAAGAAATGGAATCGTGATTTAATAAGGCTCAGCATCTAGGGATGACACTGCAAGGCAGATGGTATCCCAAACAGATCCCTGCTCCGCAAACTCAGATGACCCCTTTTCTTAGAATTAAGATGCAAGGAGATGACCCTGAGAAAGTGAGAAAGTGAGGAAGGACAGGGCTGGAATGCTGGCTGAGCGAGCCACAGGGACAGAGGACAGTTTGTTTGATCCCATCTGTCTGTTATTTGAACATAGATCTGAAAGATGATAAGGACTGAAGACCTATTTTTCACTGCCCGACATATTATGGATTTCTTTGCAAGATAAATGCAAAGCTTGTTGAAAGCAGTAGCATTTGTATTTAGTCAGATTTTACTGTTATCACAGGATTGAGCAACCATGCTGAGAAATGGAAAGAAAATTTGCATCAGAAGAAATGACACAAAAGGCTTTATGTTTGCTTACTTATTATATATGCAAAATATAAAAATGTTTATATGGTTATTTGTATAGCTAATGTGAAGTTTACAGACAATTTGTCACTGCTGCAGCCACTGGAACGTGCCAGTAAATCTGTGGCCCCAAGTCTCCTTACAGCTGCTTTTATATTTGGAGTATAAGCCGTGTTAGCTTCTGAAGGATTTATCAGTTTAGAGGACAGCTGTGGAGTGTTTAGGAGAGACCCTAAGGACACCATGGCTCCAAAATAAATCTGCGTTTGGCTCCTCCAACTTCTGACACGTGAGACTTTTCTACGGAGAAAAGACTTCCAATGGAGGAAACAAAGCCTCCCAGGGATCTCCTGCAATTTCTTCCCCACTCTATACCACAGGCTTTGAAGGCTTCTTTCTGTGAGTTTTTCTTATCCAACAACAACAACAAAAAAGATAACACGTAGGTGGATGGAATATGCTTTATTAAAAGACATTTAAAACATTCCAGGACACACTCTTTTCTATGACAAAAAAATGTTAGTCACATTGTTTAACTAGATGGAAGGCTCTTAGATGTTATGGTTGCTACAGATAATGCCACACAGAACAAGGTAGCTTGCAAACAGATAACAACCTGATCAGTTTATTGACAACTTATTTTGCTCCCACATGCAATTAAAATTAAACATAAGGACGGTTTGGTAGTTTTTGGAAGACAGAAGGGTAAAATCCAAGCAATGTAAATCCTCTGTAGAGAGCAATACCAGTTCTGAATGTAAATTTCTTTTCCTTTTGTGTATTTTTTTTTTTTTTTGAAACAACATCAATACATACTAAAGGGCACATCAGGAAAACCTAGGACATCAAGTCTAAAATGACCTTTTTCCCTTGTCCTCGCAAAGGAAAGCTGACAAATGCTCATGAGCTTCCATTCATCATGTTTCATAGGAAAATAGGAGACAGTAGGCATCTTGAGCCGGTCTGTATTGATTCATGCACAGAGATCCTCATCCCAGACCATTGTGCTTAATAGCTAAGCACATTCCAATTGCCCTTCTAAGAAATCTGATTTTTATCCTAAATCACATTGGTCATTAGTGACATTTGAAAGGTTTCAAATACCCATTTAAATTATTATTTTGCTTAGGAGATACTGCTTTTAGGTAGTATTGCACCAGGTTATGAATTTCAAATTCTGTCGTATAGTCCAGGATTGACTATTAAGTATTTATCTTTATTTCTTGGAAAGGTGTCTGACTTTTGCCCTTTCGTTCTGTATTAGTTGTGATAATTTCAGCGTTCTATTTTACACTTTTCTTATTTACACCACATCCACAAATTCACTCTTGCAGCTGTTCCTCATGTGATTATTTCTAGTAGTTTCATTGTGGTTACCCATGTGAATAAGGCTTATTGTTGTGGTATACCATCATAGGCTACAAATATGCAAAAATTATAAAGGGACAGGAAACTTTCAATCCCTTTAAATAATTTCTTTTGGGTTTGGATATGTATTCTTTTTTGGTTTTGGTTGGGTCTTTTTTGTTTTGTTTTGTTTTAAAATTGCCCTGCGGCTATTTAAAAATAGCTTTAAGAAGTTTAAAAACTGTTTCCACTGATTTACTTTAAGTAAGTCAACCACAGGATAGCAAGCAGTTTCAAAATCTGCCAGACCTTCAGCCAGTAGCAATTATGCAGTTATTTTTATTAGCTGCATATTGTATAAAATATAAATATCTATAAAATAAAATATTGTATAGATTGATTTATTTTATGACAGTATATGACATTTACTTGTGACAGTATAACTCCGAGTATTATAAATGACGGTCAGATGAACTTGCAAGGAAGAAAGCATAGGAACCAAAGTCCAGTATTTTGGAGTATATATTCATATTGGAGAAACAAGTTCCTAAGTACACTACTGCAATGGATACTGGACAAGCATGCATGATACAAAAAAATTCTGTTTTCCTTTTCTTGTGAACATCATATGGTGAAAACTGTTCCCTGGTGCCAGCAAAGATCTCTGCTGCATCAGTTACTCTGCCATGGAGATAAGAACTATGAGCTTTTGGACTCACAAACAGTGTAAACAATCACCGCTTGATCACTTTGCTGAATACAGCTCACATCTTATTACTTATTTCTCAGCTCGTGTCTTGGAAATGTATCTAAACTGACCTCAAAACAAGGAACATTTATCTGAATTCTTTGTCTGTGAAGATGTTGCCTACTCAGAATGAAAGAAATGTGAGCTATGCCAAATTAAGGGAATGAGCAGCCAAGTCAATAATGGAGGATTTGTAGTCATAAACACTACTTTGAATTACAGTGTCTGCAGGAGACCTTGTCAGTACTTTGACGTGTTAGGAGGTTATCAGCCATCTTCTCCATGCTGCTCTTAGTTTAAAGTGGGTGGGGAGTCACAAATATTAACAGTGCAAGAAATATATTACTGGTTTGTGTAGTAAGGCATGTATTGTCATAATAATAAACGTTGTACCTTAACACTGAAGAATTGACGCACCAGAATCATTCTGCAGTTTCAATGGAAACATCTTCAACAACATCAAGAAAGAGTGATTACAGCTAAGAAATCTGGGAATCAGCATGAGATCTGGCTTAGCTGGAAATCTCCATCACTACTGAGCAGAAAAATACTCCTGTAAAGGTTACCACAGCGCTTATGCTGACAATAAAAGGTGTGTCCCATGGTACGCACTTAAGCCCCTGCTGGTGGTCATGACATGACATGAGGAGGCCTCTCTTAAAAGTGAACAGCAACCCTAGACAGCGGTTCAATGAAAGCTGTGAAAATAAATGTTGAAAAATATAGAAGTTAAACTCTAAATATTTTAAAAGAATCTGAGTTAACTGGTACAAAACCTTATGCATCCATTTTCACTTTTGTTGAACGTAGCCTTCATTACCTCAGTTTAACACAAACTATCTAACCTGAATTTAGACAAACCAAATTAATCAAAAATTCAGAGTAGCTATTCAGAAGTTCTGCATCACTTGCCTATCAGGTTTAAAATCACACATTTGTTGTAATCCATTGAAAACAGAAGAAAATTATGTGGAATTCTGCTCACGTTACATGAATAACTCCCCAAAAGTTGTTACTAATACTCACAGGTAAGCTCTTACAACTAACACTGAAGATGGAATATTATCCCCAAAGCCTGAATTAAACTGATTAATTGACTGATAAACTGAAAGAAGTGTCATAATTGACTTATGAGTCAGTGGAAAAGACAGGAAGTGAATTATTCTGTATCCTCCTGAACTTGAACAGGAATTTATTTACGGAGAAATATAGTTACCCTATACCCTAGTTGGAGTTTAGCCAGGGCATAAAAAGTCACACAACCACCGCTTTTAAAAAAAAAAAAAAGAAAAGAAAAGAAAAAAAGCAGCTATATTTGTGCCATGCCTCAATGCAGAGAAAGATTTAGTTGCTTATATTAATCCTGCAACACCTCTGCTGAACATGAGAAATATAATTGGAAAAATGAGCTTTTAGAATTGCACCTGAATGGGTAGAAAGATTACAGAGCATGTACTTGGTCCTACCTCAAGTTTCTATTGGCAGGGTTACAATAATTAAGCCTAAAACACAGGGTTACGCTGAAACTCATTACACCATTCTGCGAAGTAGGTAATACATGTAGTTTTATGAACAGTAACATGCTGGAAGGTACTGAGAAACTTCCACTAAATCTTCCTGCCCTTCACCACATGATATACCCAGATTTCCAGGCAAGGAATAAAACAGAATACTTTTTGCACTTCCATTTATGAGCAATAGAGACACACATACACATACATGCTCTTTCTTATTAATATAATCAAAGGAAACAACATCAAAGTAATTTACGGTGTATCTGCTCAGTGGAAATACACATTTCCTCTACCTTACACTAAATAGCCAGTTTCAGGTACTTGAATTTAAGATAAATGAAAGACTGTGTAGACCTGTGGACGCCATCTGATAAAAAATGATGTTATCTTAAGTATACACGTTATGGATTTAATGGGGTGTACCAGTGTTGTATAATCAAAGTAATTTGTAAATGTTTCTACATTTCTGTACATAAACTTTGGCACACTGTTATATTCCACTGGAAAAAAAACAACAACAAAAAAAAACCAAAAAAACCCCCACCTCCAAACCTAAAAGCTGCTATTCAGAAATATCTCTCTGTGCTTCTTGCATAGTATTTGGAAGGATAGATCAGCTGAATCTGGGAAAAAGTCAGTCTTAGCCAGATGCAGAAAAAACACTCAATTATTCCTTTTGGGCATTGGGAGAATTTTAAAAAGGAGCTCAAATGAACCTTTTCCAACACATCATTGAATGGGTTAGTATGTTTGAAGATGCTAAGCAAGCCATCCGTCAGTGGTATCGTTTTACTTTAACTTTTACAAGTATACAGAACTAGTAGCTCATTTTAAATTAAAATAGTGATAAAATGCTATCAAAATGCAGCTTTCTGTGCTTCTGCCTTTTAGAGCATAAAAAAAGCAATGCATCTTCTCTGGATTTTAAGATCCAGTTCTAAGTTGTTTATTATCTGCAAAACCTCCAGACTGTCTGCATATCTAATGTTTAGTGAGTACTTCTTTGCTTCCTCTATTCTTTTAGCACTTACTCCAACCATATAATTTGTTACAATTTGGTGGCCATTAGCTTGTCAGCTCTTTTCCTAACTGAATGGATTTGCAGACTAGAAAGGTTATTATGATCATCTAGCCTGACCTCCATAGCAATATAAGCCAAGAAATTTTATAACGTGAATTTTGCTTTCAGTCTATAATTTGAGGGATAACTTAGAGCCCAGGATTTAGAAAAGATATTAAATCTTAATTTAGAATCTGGAAGATAGAGTTTAGTGGGTCCTCAGGGATATTACACCAAACAACTCCTCTCGTGGCTAAAAGAAAAGGATCTTGTGCTTATTCTAAGTGAGTATAATTTCACCTGCCAGTTATTGATACTCACCGTCATGTTACCTGACAGATTAGAGAGCCTTTTAATATTTGAAATTTTCTTCTCTTGCAAATCCTAGTACATTATGATCAAGCTTTTGTATAAGCTAAACAGATTCTTCTTCAGTCTCTCACTGCAAGGCAGATTCTCCTGGCTTTCCCAGTTTGTCAATTACTTGTGCTAAAATGCAATACCACTACGTCAGTAATAGTTCGATGAATACCATATATAACAAAAGCATTATTACTACTACTTCTTAATATTCCTCTGCTTTTACATCCAAGATTTGTACCATAAGCAGGAATCTTTTTGAGATCAGTCTTTTTGAGACGCTATAACTCCTCTATAATTTGACTTAATAGTCTTTGTACTTAGATGCCTTTCCACTCATCTGTATTCAAATAAACAGTTCAGCAAGTCCCATTCAGTCCCCTCCACCCTCCACCCACCCCCCAAAAAAGCAGGCTCTGCTTCAGAAGTAACATCTCCCTATAAATATATATGTCTGCATCTATGTTATTAGTGATTATTTTGTAACTTTCTTTACAAAAGAAACTTTTGTAACTTTTGTAATTTTTTTGAAAATTTTGAAAAAAAAATTTCTTTTTTACAAAAGAAATTTTGTAACTTTCTTTTGTAACTTTCTTTACAAAAGTTAATAAAGATTATGAATAGGATTGGAATAAAACCAAATCCTTGTTGTACTTTGCCAAACAGGTCTCCATTCAATGATGATTTTTAAGATATAATTACTTTTCAGATATGCTGGGTAATTTTTTTTGTTCAGATAAATATGTTGCAAGTTTTGTATAAAAATATTTTTAAATAGAATATTGGCACTAAATAGAATATTGCATAATGTCTTCATAGAACCTCAAAAGTACACAGTTACCTTTGCCAGGTGAAATACTAATCCCATTAAACAGCAGGCCTAAATTCCAGCCAATTCTGCTGATTAGAAACTCAATAATTCTCTAATACCTATATGTGATTCTTATATTTGACCTTCATGATCTTGCTAAAGGTTCTCGCCATGTTATTTTAGCTCAAATAACCTTTTGCTTTACATTTCTAATGGGCACCCAGTCAGTTTCTTTCTTTCATTTCTGGAACGAACATAGACAGGTTGATTATCACTGGGAATGATTCAGAATCCCATAAAATTCCAGGACATGACTTAGTTGGTCCTAGAAAGTTTAAAAGTTTTTACCTTTACCTGTTGCTATTTAGCAACCTTACTAAATAATGATTGAATGAAACATGCAATTAAATCCATAAACTAGTACTGCATTATCCAGGTTTCTATCAAATAAAGGGAAAAAAATGCTTTTGTACATCGGCAAAGTAGCAGGGAAACCAGGCCACTGCCAAGATTTTTTTCTTTCTTGATCCTGACATTTTAAAAAACGTAGTCCCCTTGTCCTTTAGGCAACAAGCCAAGACTTTTCATTCATATATTTAGCTAATACTATTCATTCTCATTGTTTCACAACTGCTAGCTTATAATTTCTGTTTATCAGCTTCCGTATTTTTCCTTTTGTTTTATACATATTTTAATTGTTGCTTCCATTTTTTTTCTTTTACTGAATGCGTTCAGCTGAAAAAAAACACTTTCATGATTGTGGTAATGTCATCTGTTGGGTATCCTGTACAGTCTTCCTAAATAAACCATCATCTACCTATTTGATCTATTTTTCATACGCATCTCTACCTATACAAGTATCATTCAGTTTTCTTCAGACTTGGAACACTGTCCCTTTTCCAGCAAAGCCGCATAATATATATGGGAAGTATTTACATACAGGAAATATAGTTAAATTACATCATTTTACATTTAAGCAACCATAAATTCAGTAGACTAGGGTTTTTTTTTTTTGGTCAGAATTTAAAGCACCTGAGTGCTTTGAAAATAACATATTATTTTATTTTAGAAAATGGTCATCTATTATTTATACAAAATCTAGGCCATGTTTACTTGTGGAGGTTTGAGATCTAGACATACGCTACAGATTGAGATAAGACAAATAAAAAAAGATGATCCTAAGAGAGCTCATCCAGTTCTGTATTCAGATAATGTCTCACCAGTATCCAATTTTCTGATTTATCAGTCTAAACATTGACTCATAAACATACCAGGTCTTGGATTTGTGAAATCGGGAACTCCAGGTATTTTTAATGAGCCTGACGAGTCCACCTCTCTGCACATTCTTTC
The DNA here is from genome assembly GCF_000708025.1 of Charadrius vociferus. Taxonomy (NCBI): domain Eukaryota; kingdom Metazoa; phylum Chordata; class Aves; order Charadriiformes; family Charadriidae; genus Charadrius; species Charadrius vociferus. Next base: position 2,418,301 of record NW_009646761.1, on the reverse strand, counting down.
TTAAAGAATATATAAAGTAATACAAACACTCAAGTTGTGACAGAGGCCCTATTGAAAAAAACATAGGTCTTGCATTTGAATAAATGACCCTTAGATACAGGTCTGCAAAGTTATCACCGGGAAGAGCCTTCACCGACAAGACTCCGTTGGTGTAATTTGTGTGTAATTTGGGACTTTTTTTTCTTCCATCTTTCTGAAAGAATTGCCTCGATTATTTGGAATCTTATTAGCTACAGACATATTTGTGAAGCATCCAAAAATGTAGGCCCTTTCTCTGGCAGGCATTTCTTGAGCGCACAGCCTCAGCTACAACCACTATTTTTCCAGCTGAAAGGCACATTCCCATCCCCCCCCCCCCTTCCCCTTCCCCAGCACTGAGCTTCTCCCTCCGCCAGCGGTAAACTGGATACAGTTCAGCGCAGAAAAGTGTTTTTAGTTTACATGACAAATTGCCTAAAAAGATAAAGGCGCGCAAGCCCTAATGCTCTCAAATGGCATTTAAATGCAGTCTCGAGGTGCCTAACGCCTGCGTGCCCTCCGAGCTTAGCAGCACTACGAACCACCGCCTCAGAAGGAATTCACGGCAATTTAAAAATATACAAACCCACATACGTGTATGTATAGATACAGGTACAAACACGGCGCCGCAGCCCCCACGTACAGCGGTTTACCCCCAGCACTCGGGACGCGGCG
>NW_009646761.1:2392229-2416260 GCF_000708025.1 Charadrius vociferus | reverse complement strand
TTTTTCCCCTGTGTGTATCGTAGAGGATGAAAGATGACTTGCTGGCAAGTGTAGCAGGAACACTTGAATATGCTGTTTGTCCCTACTGTCTGTGCTGTGCTAGCACATGGTGGTGGCTCCTGCCCATTCGCAATCCGGCGCATTAGTTTAATTTAAACTGTAAGTAAATTTGTGTGAAGGTGTTAGATGGTGAACTGAGGCAGCTGGGACTGAGAGAGGGAGAGAGAGGGGTATGTTTTTTTGGCCTGGCTGTACCCAGGTGACGACATCTTAAACAGCCTCAGCAAGATTTTTCAGAGCTTCTCTCTTGGCGCTCTTATTCATGGTATGCATTTGTTTTCCATGTGGTTTTGTTATCTCCAGGGGGAATGTTTCAGTAAGCATTTAACCCTCTGTAAGTGGAGAGATTTTGGTGCTGGGGTTCCTGATACTGGAAGCTGATCTGTCATTTGTTTTTCACTCTTGCTAAAGCTAAGTGTGGTCTTTTCTAACTTTTTTAAACTGCTTGTGAGAACGTTGTTTGTCTTGTCATAGCTATGTGTTGTGAGGGTAACAAATGCCATAGCTGTAATTCAAATACCTTTCTTTAATAAAAGGTGGCTCTAAAATTAAATTACTCTATTTAACTGTGGGTCATGGAATGTATGATAGAAGACCTAATATGCATAGTTCAGGGTCTGCCTGCATACTGACAGCTTTCCACAAGACACTAGCATGTATACATGTGGTGAACATCCAATATACGTTATCACTTCTCCAGGGATCAAGTCTTTCCTGGGAAGAGTGGAAGAAGGATATATGTATGTTTAAAAATAATTTTCATATTGGGGGAACATGAAAGGGGTTTAGGTGTTTTCATGACACAAATAAATGTTTCTTTTGCCATAATTGACAACCCTGCCTTTCCCCTCTCTCCCTTCAGAAGTTTTTTTTTCTTAGTTCACTTACAACTAGTGTCATTGAGATGAGCTGGAAAATATTTATCGATTCTTTCATTCATTCAGGTTGACCAAATACATAATAGAATGGCATTTGCTTATATTCCAGGTATTTTTGCCACAACAGCATATTCTGCAGAAAGAAGCGGTGGTGTGAAGTGGTATACTGTCTTATTCTGGATAAGGTCTATCATCACTATTTTAGAAAGCAAAAATAGTGACTTACCATTTATACTTAACATTCATATCAGGTTTGTGATCCTTTTCTGTTAGCTTGATGCATTGATCAAAATCTACAGTCTTGTGCTGAAATTCACCTTCCTGTTTCAGCATTATTTTGCCCCTGCTGTTACGTCTTTCCTACTATCATAAATAAATGCTGTTCATTTAATCACTGAACTCTTGTGTTCCTGCTCACACGCTGTTTAAATAATGAAATAAAAGGCTAGTGATTGCAGGTTTACTGTTACCTTCTTACCTTTTCTTCCTCCTTTGAATGTACTGTAACTCTTTTTGTTGAGCGCTGTGATGTTTGGAATGAAATTGTACTTTTTTTTTTTTTTTAAAAGGATTCTAGGTGGGATAGTATTTTTCTTTGCTATAGAAGGCTTTTAAAAATATCCTATAAGTTTGACAGGTTGAACTGTTTCTTAGCTGTTGGAGTTTCTGGGCTTTACTATCTGAGAAATCTCTTAGGCTGATCTGGTGAACTTAGTATTTTTAACAGTATTACTGTAGTTATGGAGTACGCCATTCAGATGTGTGGCTTTGAAGAAAAGGAGACCCCCTTTCTTTCCTAAGTTGCCTCTCAAAGCTCTTTGATAGAGCACGTCCCCAGGATTTTTTGAACTGTGTTGTCAACAAAATGTCTTGCTTAAAACATTGTTCAGCATTGGTAACTAGTGGGACTTAAATGTCATCACTTGCTCATGAACAAATGCTGAAGTTTTCCAGTACTGAAAAAATACTGAAGCTGTTTTCCATTGGCTAGGCTTGTAATGTAGCATCTGGAGGTAGGAAAGAATGAATTCAAACTAGCAGTTCATGGTGGGTGATCTGTCCAGATATGTACAACCAAATATTGCTTCTGACTGTACATCTCTGCAGCAGAATGTACTGAGCAGTGATGCAAATCATCCAGTTGTTACTTGCAGTAGCAGATAAAAGTGAACTGCTAATACCTCTTGAGGTTGTATAGCTTCTCTAACTTGTCATTGTGGCTAGTGTTTAAGTTTCATCCCTTTTTGCCATCAACAATGTATTGCTAGGCCTAAAAAACTATATATGTTTAATTTAAAGGCATTTCTTATCTTTAAATGAGGTTTAGTAGATCACATTTCTAAAATATGCTTTTCTGCTTTATAAATGTTCTCAGGATCATACTGATGAAAGAGGACTGAAAACAGCATGTCAGTAGGATAGCATGGTATATCTTAAGTTTTCAGATTGCTCTTCATTGGAACTAAAAGCCAGGGATATTCAGCCAACTGACAGACTAAATAGCTTGGCTGAGTAGTAAAAAAACATTAAGCAGATGTGGTTAGCCGCGCTAGTGTTCATCACTGAATGAAGCAAGCTATCCTGTCAGTGTTTGACATCTCATATGTTCTTTCTGTTAGATTTAGTTTGCTGAACCAACAAGCACAGTTTGGTTGGCTGAACCGAAAACTTCTTATTTGGCAATCAGCTTTTCACTGTGGTATAAAGCACAAAATATATATCTTGATTATTTGGGTTCCGTTTTTGTTATTCTCTGCTTGACAGTAGCATCCTTGCTGAATACCATCTTGTGCATTGTTGATGTTGTTTTGACTTCAAACTAGCCATGTGACTCAGTGTGATGCCTCTGGCCACCCAAATACATTTATGTCTGGGGAGGAAGAATATGGGGATGACAAGTCTGTCTATTAAACCAGCGATCTTACCAAGAGCAGTTTTCAATGCAATTTTAGTATTATGCATAATTGGAAGTGGTCTCTTTAATTGGTGATGAGTTACCCAAAGCAGGTTGTATACAGATCAGTAGGGCTTCAGGAGGGGTATGTGGTGTCTTGTTCAATGATATGTTAATGGTAAATTATCTCAGTGACAAAACAATGCGTTCTACCCTCTATCAAATTAAGCTGACACTTAAGGATAATAAGCAATTAAGAGAATGTTTGGCATACCAGATTTGGCCTGCTTTTGCCTAGCTGTCAATAAAATGCCCTTATCAAATATGCAGATAATGAAAATGTTTAAGTACACCAAATAACACAGCAGAATTTATTTCCCCTATGTTGAAATTAACATTGTACAGAAGAAACTTGAGATAAGAGAAAACAGGATGACATATGAGTGATTCCCAGATTGTTTTATGCAGTTGTCTTTTGATTTGGACGTATGAAATAGGTTTGAGTATTTGAAGGCTGAAGTCATCATATTTTAATACAGTCTTGGGCTTTTACATGTTAACTTCAGGTATGTGGTAGAGCTCTTGAGTTCTAAAACTCCTGAAGAAATTCAGCTTTTCAGATGTGGAGGAAAATATATTTTATTAAAAAATACCATAAAGACAATGCTTGGATCTCCAAACAAGTCTTTGATCTCAAACTTACTGATGTTTTTTTCTGTTTTGTTTTGTTTTTTTTTTTTAAAGAAGACTTATTATTGATTTTAATGTGATGTCAACTTTGTCTTTCCAATCCTGATCTCTGCTTTCTGTGAATCTCAACTCTATAATAAAGATGGATAGGTGTCCTCTATGCTATATTATTACAATGTTTTTAACATAGTCTTTCTCAAGAATAGTTACTGGGAGGATTACGTAGTATTCATTTTGGTCTGGTATTTTACTTTCCGGTTTGTGTATCCTTTCCTATGCCCTGTGCACAGAGGGCTTGTGTGCTTTTCTGCAAAGCGGCTTCTCTGTTTATGATGAATGGAGTATTTGGAACTTCATTAACTGTGAGATTTCAGTTGCTATGTTTGTGTAGAGAGAGATAGTTGACAGCTTGCTTTAGGAAAGTAGGAATTCAAAAGTGATATGTAATGCTGAAGGGATGAGGGAGGACTGGGATCTTTTAGACCCGATGGGTACAGAAAAGTTGGAAACATGGCTAAAGCTTGAGCTTTCTGTAAATGGAATGTGAAATTGTTTACGTAGGGAATTTGGATGAAGCAAATTGTTATGAATGGATGAGTGAAAGCAGGGAGATGAGAACTGACACTCAAGATTTTAAAAGAAAAAATCTCTGCTGACAATGAACATCATCCTAACACATCTCATCTTGGAGGAACTTGATGTGGATTGTAATGCTTATGCATTCACTCTCTGAACTGTTGAACTTTCTCTTTACTTGGGGGGAAAAAACCTGATATTCAACCCTGAAGAAGTTATTTTAGTTTATGGTATGTACCTCTTACCTTTCCTAAAGGAAATAAAAATTGGCAGAGACTAAGATCTTTTTGCTAAAGGCGCTAATTTTATTTTAGCAAAGTGCATATAAAACCCTTTTTGATTGGATACAAAATACTAGTAAGAAAACTGTGTTATTTCTGGAAAGTCTGATAACACTAAGAAGACTTACTGAGTATGATAGACATTTCTGTCATTGTGAAGATTCATAGGCTGGACTATAGTACTAAAGTTTCTATTAATAAATACCATTAAACTTGTTTGAATTTTAAATTACAGTAAGCTTCTTGTTCAGAAAGTGAATATGAGGGGGAAAATACAGGATAGCTGAATTTCTGTGTGAACAAAAATATATTTAACCATTCAACAACATAAGGTGCAGCTAACAAGAATGATCTTATTTCTTCGTTATTTTCTGGAACTTCTTCTATCCCACTAGGTAAGGATAGTTATGTTTAACATAGAGGAGTAATTTCTTTAAAAATAGTTGTTTCTAATACAGCAAATGTCAAATGTAGGGTTTTCAGTCTGTAGTGGCAGCAGCTCTCACGCAGCACAGAATACCACAGCATACCTTCTCTTTCCTCTCTTCCTCCTACTCATGCCCTTTAATAAGCAATCAGGATCATGTATTTGTATCTCAATGGAAGTAGAACTCATTACAGCCGAATTTAAACTTGGATATTTCACAACTCCATGATTATTTCTTTTCCATAGTGAAAAACTTGCCCAATACAGTTAAAACTGCGTATCCCACTTCAAGTCATTTGGTTACACTGCATTGTGTTTCTATGCAAATGTTTCAAAAGGGCCTGTAATTATTCGGTTTGAAATCTAGACCTTTAATGTCAACGTATTTTTCTCTTGCATAGGTGTAGATGTTCAAATTACTTTTAAGCTTATACGGTTATTGGACTGATCAGTCACTTGCATGTGAGTGAGTAGTGTGTGCGTGAGATGAGATAGCTGTCAGATATATGCATGTATACGCAAGTTCAACAATTTGTGAATTTGGCAGTTTAACCAAATATTTGTATTTTTGAGGTAGCTTTAAGATTCTGCCAAATTCATGCATGTTTGCTTTAAAAATAGTAAGAATAAATTACTGATAAGTCATTGAAGCAAATAAGGGGACTTCAGTTTCCCAGATAGCAAGAAGCTTGATTGTGTCCTCCTAAGAAATGTATTGCCTATATTGTTTTTCTTTTAGAATTTCTTTAACTGTTAGAGGTGGTTTGGTGCCAGTAGCTCTTTATGGAGATAAGGAAAAGGTGTAATAGCTTCAGTGCTGCTGTCCAGGGAGCTCTTATTTAAACCTGAAATTTCTGATGGCGGTTGAAGAATTTACCTAATGCAGTGATCTTAAAATATACTGTTTATTATAAATGTACTTAAAACTTCTGTCCTTAGCTAGTGTTTATTTTGGATTTTGAGGTTGAATGATCTCAAGTACTTCACTTGACGTAGATACTGAAGGCACAACTTCTTAATTTGGAAGAGGGTAAAGACACATTCATTCCCCCTCACCCCCCTTAGGTTGTCTGTGTCCATGAAAAGCATTAATTATGCACGGCAGAAAAGGCATAAAGTTGCACAAGTATTACACTGTGTACATTGTGTATTACACAATGCCTTTCTCAATTAAATATTTTTGAAATAACTTATATCTAAAGATGAGAAGATACTCCAATAATTCTGACTATGTAACTTACTTTAAACCTTAGTTTAGAGGGTAGGTGAGTTTGTGAAGGGAGGTTTACGTTCTGTACAGTCCAGAGGCACTGATGTACTTAGTAGCTTAAATGTAATAATTTAGGAAATAGTGGTAGATATCGTGTAATGAGACAGCCATGGGATTTTTTTTTTATTTTATTTTTCTTTAAGGGATCCTTAAAGTTCTTTTCATGAGAATGAAAGTACACATATATTGTCTCAAAATAGAGACTTCCCGTAATATTAGAAAACCAATAAATTAACAGTCTTAGAGGCCTTAAAAACCAGCCTGGTTAATGTTATGGACAGATTTCTTGTACTAAGCAAAGGTTAGAATTTCATTGGTGCGATGGACTCCGTTTTAGAAAAAGTTTACTAGATGTTTAAAGGTCTTCAGTTGAGCAGAAGCTCTGAATGGGCTTTTATGAAGAAAAATGCTCTTGAGCACAAAGGTTTCATTGGAGAATCCAACATCTGTAGCTGAGATTGTCTTCTACTACGCTGCCATTGTGACTGGTTGAAAGAAATAGCAGCTTTGCTGCAGAAACATTAAGAAAATAAAAATCTTAATCTGACTGCAGAGGTGGGAGATGGGATTCTTTGTTGGCATAAGGATGAATTACTGCATCTGTTAGAACACTTTGTCATCTGCTCATCTCTGTGCCCAGTGAATCAGATATGAGAGGAGGAATGGGGAATCCAGATACTGTCTTCTGCATTCTCCTGCTGGGTCCAGAGGTTGCTGCCTGGTTTGGAGACTCGGGCAGTTCAGGTGAGGGAAAAGTAAGAAAGAAGGAATCAAGAGCCTTTGTTAAAAACCCTGTGTGGATCTGGCACCACAGACTGGTGAAACTAACCACTCTATTCTGTGCTCCATTCAAGGTAGTGGTGTTGCCTTGGGGCTACTGGGGAATATACATAATCAAAAAAAAAAAAAAAAGCAGCATGAAAGATATCTCTAAGGGATGTGGTGCGAAGGGGTGCTGTGGTTCTCTCACACAGTCACAGGCTGGCTGAGGCTGGAAGGGACTTCTGGAGGTCATTTGGTCCAACCCTCTGTTCAAGCTGGGCCACCTAGAGCTGGTTGCCCAGGGCTGTGACCAGATGGCTTTTGGGTATTGCCAAGGATGGAGACACCACAACCTTCCTCGGCAACCTGTGCTAGTGCTCTGTCACTCTTGCATTGAAAAAATGTTTCCTCATGTTCAGAGGGAAACTCACGTGTTTCAGATTGTGCCCATTGCCTCCGGTCCTGTCACTGGGCAGCAATGAGAAGAGCCTGGCTGTGTCCTCTTTGTACTCTCTATTCAGGTATTCATATACATTGATGAGATCCCCCTGAGCCTTCTCCAGGCTGAACAGTTGCAGCTCTCTGAGCTTCTCCTTAGAGGAGAGATGCTTCAAGTCCCTTCATCGTCTTCATGGCCCCTTGCTGGACCATCTCTGGTAGATCCATGGCTCTCTTCTGCTGGGGAACCCAGAACTGGACTCTGCTGTGTACTTGTTCTCTAAGGTGTTAGTTTGCTTTTTAAGAACAAAGTAATCTTAGCTGTGTTTGCTGAGGAAGCAAGCAGATTGCAGGCTGAATCAGACCGGAGCGCTTGGTGGTGTCAGTGCAAATCGAGGCCTTGTCTGGAATTCTAGTTTTAAGCCTCTGAGCCCAGGCCAAGCTTTGGTTTGGGGCTCTCTTTGAGTAAAAAGGCCCATTCCTGTAAAATTTGAGGTACAGACTAAAATGCTTTTAGTACTTCCAGGTACTCTGTGGATGGATGGAGTTATTTGGTGAATTCAGAGATAAGACAGGGGTTTATATTTTTACTACTATAAAATTAATCCCCCAACAAAGAGTGACTACACATTATACTCAGAATGGATAATGCTTGCATAATTTTAAGTAGAGAAAGCATTTAAATATCTGGTTACATCAGTGCAGGTTGTAATACATTGCAGTTTTTGTGTTATCATAAATGAAATGCAGTGGATTTCAGGAACCTGGAATTCAACATGCCTGAGTTTGTAGGCATTTAATCTGATTTCAGCTTGCAAGTCCAGAGCCTCCACTGCCTTTGGACGCTTGTGTTTTAACATTAAGATATATGATCTTGCTACCTTATTGGTTACCCAAGGCACAGCTGCCCTTCATATGCTGAAAGGAATACTGAGACATACATGAATATGAAAAATAGAAGCTCCACAGAAAGAGCTGGACGTTCTCAGTGGGAGAGGCAAAGGCTACTAGAATAGCTCTTGGTCTTATTTTAACAAGTTTGATGAAGAAATCAAAAGTCAAATGGATAATACTAGCTACCATTGTTGATATTAACATATAGAAAAGTGTTTGGTTTTAAGGTGATGGAAAGGTAGTCATCTATTTTCCAGTTTGATCACATTGACAATGCTATGTAGTGCTCTTTGTTCTTTAATGTTGTGTAATGGTCTTTGTATCCTTTGGTTTCAGAAGAAGTACTTTTCTTCACCAGGGCACTGATATTCACAGAGAATCTGCTGGCGCTTCACTTGATGCCTTTCTGGACTTGTTTGTAGATGTGATTTTAAGTGACTATAGCCAAGCAATAGAATAATACAGAACTGAAGCTTTGTGAAAATAAAGTTGAAAGTCACCTCATCTAGCCCATTTCTCACTTGCCCCAGTACAATGATGACGACAAGTAGTATTTCAGACCATTTTCTACCATGCATATTTGCACCCACTTGTGCTGGCACTAATACTTGCGCAATGTAATGTCATCTGATTTTGTAGGTGGTTTAGCTGAAAATTAGTAGTATGTTTGCCTTTAAGGAATGTTCAAGGAGGCTTCACTCTTACTGTTTGCTAGTCCAAGAGGGATTTTAAATTCATGTTGGACCTCAAACGTCAGTGAGTTTAAAAAGAGCATTCAGGTTAATGAAGAGATGACACACATCATAATAATTTGAGCGATGCTATTACTAGTTTCCTTAGAAATTGTCTTGGGATTCTTGCTTGCCAGGCTTGTTATCACTTCGGAGTTATTTGCCTGGTATTGTATACGGCCGTAGATGGCTCAATAATGTTGTATATTAATCTCTTCCCAGCCAATGTGTACAGCATAATCCAGTAATTTTTTCCTGATGTGGAATATGAGGTTTCTAACAGGGGAAAAAAAAATAAAATCCTGCTGTATACAGTCTTGCTGGTAAAGTTCAAGGGACAATACTTCCAGCGTCATATTTTGGCAGCTAATGGTCTGCTGGAGGGGAAGTTGGAACTTGTTCCTGACTGGACTAGGAACAAAGGGAAGGAGAAAGACCTGAATCTGAATAACTTCCACAGAAGGATTAAAAGTATAAAAGGATGTATGAGCCCTGAAGTTTCTGTTCCTCTTCCCTGAACTCAGTAAGGTTGCTGAAAAACGGGGGTTTAACATTTTTTTTTTTTCCTAGTCTACTGTACTGTTGACCATTATTTATTCTGGCATGGTTTTATCAGTGTTTCTGAAAATGATATCTTATAATTAGAGACGTGTTCTGCAGCTCTCTAATAATAATACATTTCTGTTATTAGTTATTTAGGAGCCCAGACTAATCACTTCAACTTCAGAAAGCTGAGAGTTATGTGACCACTAGATGGAGTCCCGTGAGCATATTTCGATACTAGAAATCCTATGCTATGGCTTGAAATGTAAAACATTTAAAAGGGCTAAGTGTTTTCTGTCTCATGGTTAAGAATAAATGTTCATCTGTTCAGTTTAGACTGACTCGGCCAACTATAGAAATTTCTTTGCATTATTCTTCGTACATCTATCCTCAAGGTATGCTTGAATTAAGTTTGAAATTCAGACGAGTGCTTTACTGGCAGCTCCCAGTGCTCATCTGTGGATGCAAATGTACTGTTACTCATGTAAGAATGGACTTGTGGGGAGACTGACCTTCTTGCAGCCATCAACTACGTGACCTAAACTATTAGCTAAGATATTTAGTGTTTTATAACTAGTAGGCTTTTAAATTTCTGTCCATCTCTCCATCAGCACATGCATAATACTATGCATGCAAGATTAAAATTTCTGGAATAGCATTTATTGGGTTGCATCATTTATGCCTCCTTCCCACGTCTCTAAATATGTAAAAGATATAATAGACACAAACAATCCCTTTGTCAATTAAAAGAAACTTGTTGTATTAGCCAGCTATGACAGTTTCCTTGACTAGACAGGACAGAACTAAATCTTGCTCTAATTTTCATAGCATTATTTTTTACTTTTGATATGATCTTTGACATTAAGGGCATCTCATATGAATGATATATATGGTCTTCAGCCTGATGGTATTAGTATTTCTAATATCACAGGTTTTTTTTTTTGTTTCCATTGGGTGCAAATTTCTTCTTAGGTCCTTGCTGAGTGTGCAGATTCTTGGTCAAAATTACGTGGGAATCCAAGCATGCTATTCTCGAGATTACCTCGTGGAGTAATCATACCAGCTTCTGAAGGATGGAATTCTTTTGGATCTTTTCTTTTTCTCTGCCTCTGTGATTAGTGTGTGGCCACCTAGTGTAATGCCACCAAATCATGGAAAAGTACAGGTTGAAAGGAAAACCTCTGGAAGTCACCTAGTGCAATCCCCTGCTGAAAACAGATCTGGTTAGAGCAGGTTGCTCAGAGACTATGCCAATCTGGTTTTAGTATCCATGAAGATAGAAATAGTTTAACCCCAGCAGTTGACAACCCTCATGGTTAATAAAAAGCAAAAATCCTTTTATGCAAATGAACTATTCTGTGTCTGTTGCTTCTTGTCCTATGACTGTACCTTCAAGAAGAGTCTGTCTCTATCCTCTGTCTACCTTCCAAATAGGTCGTTGCAAACAGCAATAAGATCTCCCTTTAACCTTCGTTAAGGCTGAACTATCCAAGGTCTCTTAGATTTTTCTCATATGTCATATGCTGCAGTCCTTAAACCATCATGATGGCCCTCTATTGGACTCATTCCAATATGTCAATGTCTTTCTTGTACTGAGAAGCCTGTTCAGCGTGTTCACCCCACTGTCCAACAGGATGTCATCCTTATCCACTCATTCAGACCACATCTGCCTAATTTGTCTACAAGGATGCTATGGGAGACTGTGTCAGAAACCTTATTTTACTAACATTATTCAATGTTAGTTGCTATGTCCTTGTCCACAGAGCCAACCAGCTCATCACAGAAGGCAAACAGGTTGGTCAGGCATAATTTGTCCTTGGTAAATACATGTTGTTAACTTTGAACTACCTTCTTATTCTTTATATGTCGGGAAATGGCTTTCAGGAGGGTTTGTGTCATAATTTTCCTGGAGAATGGAATGAACCTGATCAGACTGGAGGTCTCTGTGTTCTCCTTCTTGCTATTCTGGAAAGTGGATATGAGGGTTACTAAGAATAATCCATATCCAAACACACACTGCACTAGTTTTGTGAAATCAGGTGCTTAAGAGTTTTATTCTTAACACAGAGTAAAACTCACTGTCGTGGCCACAAAGCTGCTTTTTACACAGTTCCTTCTTTCTGAAGAAACATGAGTTCTTGAAGATAATTACCCGACAAAGCTCTTATATGAAATTGCATGAAGTAATCATTGCAGAAACAGTCCTTGCAACAGGAACCAGCACCTGAATTTTCTTCTTCCTCTTCTCTGGGAATATTCCTTTTAAGTATGAGCTGTTGTATATACACTTCTTTTCCCTCTTGCAAGGCTATTGGATCTTCAGTTCTTTCCTGCATCACAGCTTTATCAGGCAGAAGCGAGTATGTTGGCTTTGGTATACCATCATCTGGTTGTTAAGGCACTCCAAAGAGTGATAAGTGATGTTGGCTTTAATCTCTTTGGGCTGAGGAGGCTTTAGCCCCACATCTCCAGCATTCTGAGCCGATATACAGGCAGCTGCCAGATGGAAGGTAGTGCTCCACCTACAAATACTGTCGTGTTTTGTGAAAAGCTGAATTCAGTAAGGATGTGTTAAGATCTCTAAGGAACCAGCTGTTCATTTCTGTCAAGATGGTATCAATTTCATTTCTGTCAAGATGATATCAATTTGGACACGTTAAGTATTGAGGACAACTTTGTAGGTGAAAATGTAAGTACCTACTTCTAATGTTTTAAGAGATTAAGGCTATTTTTGTGGCTCTTATGCTAGGACCTAGATGCTTAAATCCTGCCTGATGTATGTTCTCTTGCAAATATGGGCCTGGGTCTTTATGAAATGTTTTCCTTTAGTGGTAGCATGTCTGAAGTCAGAATGTCCATGTTGTTTTCTAGTAACACATTCAATTGGAAGGTTTCCCTAGTTTGATCTGTATTCTCTCAGCTGTTCAATTTCTGTCTAGGTGCTTCTAATAAGATCTCATTTTGTTAGTGAGAATTTTATGGGATCCCCTGAGGATATTAAATCAACCCAGGTAATGATTCCCTAAAGACTTGTACCTTCATAAATGCTAACCAATATCCAATGGAAACTTGTAAGCATTGGTTAAACTGTTTTCTGTCTCATGTTTACTTTGTACTGATGTGATTGTGCTTGTTGGAACTCATTTGGTTGTGAAATATTGCTTAACATGTTGATTTGAAGTCCTTTAGTTCCCAAGTGAAAACTGATTATTAGGCATTCACTGTAATCAGAGGAGGACTTGTAGTTAGACCCTTAAAGCAATTGTCTAACTGTGCTGTTAAACAGTTCCCAACAATTTTTTGGAGGGGATGTAGAGCTTCTTTATTACCTGTGCAAGACAGCATGTCTCAAAAAGATATGATTGTGAACAACGTGAAGCTAACACAACTAATTAATCTTTTTGTCTTTGATCTTGCAGTCCATACAGTTGCAACGTAGTATATAGCAAGGAGGAGGTTGTTGCTCCCCATCTCAGCAGAGGGTTTGGCTTAGGGAGGTAATATTTGCAATATATACTAACTCAAATAGCTCTTCATGAAAAAAGCTCTGCATGCTTTCTGGTGCAGACCCTTTTTCACAAACCAAGAGAAGACAGGCAATGGTGACGTCTCCTCTTTACAGCCTTCCTTTGCTCCCCTCCTCTCTTCCTTTTAGAAGAAGACTTTTCATAACCCAGGCTTAGCTAGAGGCAGTTTGCAATGTCTAGCTTGCTGCTCATATGTTGTATAGTCTGGGCTTGTTCTTTTATTGCTTTTTTGTTCTGTTTTTTTTTTTACCATGGGATTAAGAGTTTTACCTACCTTAGGCTGTCTTTTAGCTCTCTTCAATTGGTAGCGAAAGTTCTGTCAGATCTTTACAAGAATTTTTCCAGCCTCACATTTCACATTGTGTCACATTTCTGTCTGGATGTTCAGTGCATGTGCAGTGTGGTTGCTCATTACAATTGCAGGAATCTCCTTAGTGAAGCTGGAAACTTCCACTTTGCACCAAATTAATGTCTTATGAAAAAGTCTGCTTGTTGGCAAACTGCTTTACATTGCATACTATTCAGATTTCTCGTAATACAATGTCTTATGAAAAAGTCTGCTTGTTGACAAACTGCTTTACATTACTATTCAGATTTCTCGTAATAGTACTAATATTTAAGCATCTGGTCAAGCTCCTCTTCCCTGTGGTTTCTTCCCACCCTCACTTCCCCATATTTAACTCCCTCTCAAGCTCTATTTGGAATGCTTTTTATGTCATTGTTGGTACCATTGTGTTGATCCAAGTCAGTTTCAGTTGCCTTTTCTAAAATAGCGTAGAAACATGATGCTAAATTTATTCAAGTCAGAATTAGATTTGCTCTTAATTGGTTTTGAATTAAAACACCTCCCAGGGTCATTTCCAACCTGAGTTATTCTACGATCCTGTCATATGTTTGTCTTTCCAAGTGAAATCTTTTTGTCTTCCTATTTCTCCACATCCTACCTGGTGCTTTACAAGTGAGGTAATTTTATAGGTGGTTGAAGGAACTCTCTAGTGCATGATAATTTGTTGCAAACTGACTTATTTTTCTCATACTCTCTTAAGACATGAGCTACTTTTTTTTTTTTTTTTTCCAAGAAACACTTCCTATTATGAAGTCTCTGAAATTGCGTGGAAAACCATCTAAACAGTGCTTTCTTTTAATGATCTTTTAAATTTTGATATCATGTCTGGAACCTGAACTCAGTCAGGTCTCTGTAATCCTACATTCCAGATGGGAATGAAGTGGGCTTTTGCACTAGAAACAGTTAACTTGAATATATTTTTTGAGGGTGGCTTCCATGGTAATTCCTATGACTGGTTTTCCTGACACGTTTGCAAGGATGTCTTTATTCAACCTTAGTGAATGGAGCAAAGCGTTGCCCTCACTGACCTGCTTCTTGTTTTCAAAGAGGGTAGGATAGATAGACAGAAGAAGGTAGAGAGACTTTGCTATGCAAGGTTCATGGTTACGTGTGAAGTATTTTTGCCCTTCAGAGTAGAATTCATGCCAAATTCTTCACCATTACCTTCTTCATTCTGCCCACCCAAAAAGCTACTCCTTATTAACAGAACTGCTTAACACAATTTGTATTTCTTACAATACGTGGAATGTGCTAACTGCTGCCTTTGAGAATATGATACTGGCAGGAACTACTTGGATCACTGTCAAATATTGATTAGAAAAAAAAAATCAATGTGTCTGCATGTTATTATGGTATATTTAGGTTAGAAATGTAATGAGAAGCATACTGAGATGTATTAACTAGCCAGATGTTAGAGAAAAATGCTAATAAATCTAAATATTTCTTCTGAATGTCTCATTATAGCATGCAAGTATTTCCTTGAGATAATTTAATTTGCATGGGGGCAAATCTGTAGCTGACACAATTAATTTGTTTATCCCCTCCTTTCATGCTTCACTTAAGTCCTCTTAATTTAGCTTGTTTTAAGTCCATTACTACAATTTTGAGTTTGTAAATTCACTCTTTCATCCAGTTTTACAATTTGGTAAGTAAATAAGTAGATACATCTCAGTGCTTTCAGTTTAGCAGACGTATAAAACTAACCAACAGTCTCTGACAGGGTGACTGATAGTGTTATGGTATGGATTGAGACGGTTATTTTTTGCAAATTCCTTGCCTTTCAAAGTAGTTTAAAAAAATTAACACTTCTGTGTCAGGTAAAGACATTTACACACTTGTACAACAGATACCAGTACAGTGTGTGGGGTAGAATCCTGTAATGATAAATTTGATCAGTACAAGTGCGATTCACTGTAAACCCATGAAATTTATGTATTTTAAATTTCATTCTGTGATTTTGTTGTAGATGTGGATATTGATCTGAATGAGATACTTAGTCAGCTGAGAATTTTTTTTTCCTTTATTTGTTATGACTATTGACTATTTGCAATCAAGGACTAGAAAAAGTCAGTTTCTGGCGGATGGGAATTCACTGATCACTTTGCGTGTGAGGAAGAAAGGAAAAAGTAAAGACAGCTTTCAGCTCCCTTGTGGTTTGCCTGAACTGATAAAAGCATGCTGATAACATATAGATTTTATTAAGTATGTTTACATAACACGTTGGGTTTTTTCCATAGCAGCAGGGATTTAAGAATTTTCCCCTCATATTTTGAGCTCTTATTTTGAAGTTTGTTGTTTTAAACACTAAAAAGCACATATAGGTCAAGCAAAGAAATGTTTGCCAGTACGAACTCTGTGCTAAGCATTCTGGGAGAGTGCTTTCTTGCAGCAGATGAGGATTCTTTGTGGCTGGCAGCAGAAACTGCAGCAGTATCTTTGCTGTTTCCTTTCATCTTTGATTATGTTCTAAGGATCTCTGAAATATAGGAGCTCACCCTCTGGAATACCTTTTCATCTCTGTTGAGGAGTATAGCACATGCTGAAAGCCTCCTGTCTCCTACAGCTGAAGTAGCCTTTGCTTTTCATCAGCCTCTGATTTTTGTCTTCTGCGGCTGGATTTTTGGCAGTGTTTGTCTTAAGCAAACAGGATTACATTTCAGTAGCTGATGGTTTCTAGTCGAGGAACATACTAAATGTCGGACGTAATGAAGATGGTACAAAGACATATTTCTGCGAAGCACAGGAAAATTATTCGAGTCGAGCAAAGGAAGAAGACATTCTGCAAATGCAATCAGGGCTGCTAGAAATGCAAAATTCAACAGATTTGGAATGGGTTGCACTACAAGCGTGGTTCTGTTTAAAGGCATTCGTACAGTTTTTGAGAGAAACTGTGGTTATATTTGCAAACAGCAAGGGGAAAACAATGCCCTTGAATATACAGCATTCAGCTTGCCAGATGAAGATTCAGGAATATTGATTCATTCATCCCTGGTAAATACAAACTTATCTCATTAATAATTTTATCTGCTAATTGAAAGCTAAACTAAAACAGGATAACGTGTTTATTTAACATCTACTGTGTACAGACATGAATATACCTTGTTTTGATATTGTAGGTTGTTAGTGCATGTATGTAACATGTAATACACGTGTGCACGCTGCTGTTATGTTAAAGCTTATGGTTCGCATTCATTATATCATTTAGACTTGTATTGATAGCTCTGAAGAATTTGCTGTCCATAAACAGGATTGTTATAGAAGATTGTTTGCTGTTTGATCTTTCTGAGCATACTCTTGGAATGTATTTGGCACTTCAATTGAAGAACAACAGATGATTATGTTATTTGGAAAAAACTAAGGAATGCATTGTTGGTAAAACAGTAACCCAGGATTTAAAGTTTTTTTTTTTTTCAGATGGATTTGAGTACATTTTTTTTTTCTTTTTTTTTCTCTGAAACTATTCTATTTCTCTGTTTAACTTGCTGAAAGGGAACCAGGAGCATTCTAGAAGAAAAAAATTGTTAAAGGCAGTAATAACTGTTTTCTGAATCTGCTTTGCTCTCAAAGGCTTTTTTAGGTGTTACCTGATGCAAAGGAAACAGGCTTTAAAGTGAGACTCTCTTCTTTGTACCCCCCAGGTTAATGACGCATTTGTGCGTCAGTTGTATTGCATTTAGGCTTGAGGGGGTGGAATTGCAATAGCTAATGTGCACTGCTTGCTTCAGAATTAGGCTAGTTAAGGATTTAAATATTTATTTAAAATAATATGGGGTTACTTGTTAATTGCTTTGTCACTGGCTAGATAGTTGGAATAAGAGGGGTGTGGTACACGGAAATAACTGGACAGATTTTGACAAGCTTGTAGTGCCTGCTGGCGTACCCACGCTGTGCAATTGCAGTTATGGAAAGCTTTTAGAAATTTCACAGCTTTGTTGTTCAGGTCCTTTCTTGCTGAACTCAAATATAAGAAAAAAAAGGGTGTGGGGGTGTGTGTGTGTGTACGTATGTACCTGTGTGTGTGTGTATATATATATATACACACACGTGCGTGTGTGTATATGCACACACACATATGTATGTATTTCTATACATGGATACACACACATAAGCTTCCAGGAAAGAATACAGAATAATCTGAACTATCTTTAGAAGCTTAAAATAACTTATAGTATGTATATTACCCTCCATGACAGTATTGCATTTTATAAATTCTTAATATGGCTTGATATTAAAAATAAAATGGCTTCCTCTAGGTATTAGAAGCCTTTTTACACTCTTAGCCATTTTTAAATTAGCCTCATACACATAGTTATTAGACATTAAACTCTGGACAATGAATACTTTCAGTAACTTTTGTATACCATTGAATTTGGGACCTAACACCTTTACTGGCCTCAAATTCTACATATAGTTAGATGAGTGGATTTAGAAATACTTTTTTTAAAATGTAATATGAGTTATTGTAACTTGGAGGGAGCAGTGAAAATTTTTTTAATTGTTTTTTTTTCCTCCTTCTTTGTTTCATGTGGTATTGTTCCAGCAGTGTTTTCTCCTTAATTTAGCCCTACAAAATTGGTTTGCAAACTGGCAAGATTAAGCACAAAATATGCTTAGTCTGCCGTTTACAACCAAAGTTCCACATCTGTCACTTAGGGGTTGGGGTTTTTTTTCGCTCTAAAATTCCTAGATACTTTAAAATAATTATACTGGGTTTTTTTTATTTTCCTGTATGGCTTTGTCAGCTTGGTTTAACTGGAAGCAGTGGCTCAAGATTAGTTTCTTCCTGGGATAAATACCTGAAGGTTAGTATGGAAGAGTGTGCGGAATCGAGGGGTCAGAATGACTTCCTGCTTATTGTACTGGAATGGTGTGGTCCATAAGAGCAAAAGTCAGAATTTTACAAGAGAAAAAATGGGACTTTGTTAAAAGGTCACATTCTTGATGATCAAGAGCTGGCACTGGCTGTTGCTTTCTGAGACGTTGTCTGAGGTTGGGGAGCAGTTACTACTGACTTACCCCTGAAGAGTGGTAAGCAGGATTCTCTGAAGTGTGGAAAAAGGGCGAAAGATACTGCAGTCCTGGCAACAGTGACAGCGGTTTTATGAAACTTGTCTAAGTATATACATAGAACTCTTAAATTATATAATATTTGTACTCTTTGCTATAAAAGCTAATTTGGCCAGCGCTTCCCCCTCTGAAGGGTTGCTTTCAGGAGAGAAATTACTTCGCTTCTCACGGAGAAGCCGTGCAGGGAGGTGAAGACTACAGGAATCCTCTTCTCTGTAAAGAAGCTGTATGGCCAAGACCAAAAGAGAGCGGCAGTGTGTCACATCCCTGGGTTTTCTTTTGGTGGTTGTTGCAACAGATGCAAGCACGGGTGTATGGCTTCACCTCTTTGTTTGTCTGTGCTGTAACATGTATTTCAGCTGTAATTTCTTACCTCCCTTTTTGGCTGTACCTGATCTCTGGTCTATTTAGCTATTTTGGATCAAATATCTCCTGATATATACAGCTGTTGTCAGAACACCAGTGAATTTCAGGGAGATCTTTAGTTTAAGAACACATTGATTCTCTTGTAAAACCAGTCTTGAAAATCTGTGAAGATTTTCTGTGAACAGATGCTCTTGGGAAGTAGTTCTCCTTGAAGGAAAAATCTCCTGTTCTATAAAGAAATAAAGAGGCAGTAGTAGTTGATTTAGCATATATTTTTCTTATTTACCCTGTCATCCAGAGGTCAGGAGGTTATGTCTGAAGCCTAATAAAGTTTTATCTTAAGCGGGTCTGCTCTTTTGATTGCTTAAAGGAAAAATAAAACAAAGGCTGGGTGAGAACGTCTTCTCTGGAGTATGATTTGTTTCTATCCATCTGATGTCATTCAAACTTGCAAATAAATGCTATATCTTATGTTTGGGAACATTTCTCACCTGTCACATTCACTTTATCTTGCTAGAACACAAGATCTCTTAAGGTCTTTAGGTTCACATGGATAAATATAAATTATTTTAGTAAAAGATTATAATTTTAGTTTGAGATGCTATTAAAAGTTGCATCAAAATTAATGAAAATATATTTTCCCCAAATGTCTACCTAGGGCATATTATTTTCTACAAATATTGAGAAAATATTCTAATTTCTTTAATTTTGTAGTAACTTGAAGGATACAGTTCCAAAATATTGGCTTGTATGCTTGATCTACATTACTTTGTTTTGATTTTGCTATGTTTTTTTTTTTTTTTAATCCATTCTTAGCATGTTATTACATGTTATTTCTGCTGGGCTGCAGTATCTTTAGAGTTAGAAGGGTTTTTTTTCATGGCCTTTATTTTTATATTCAAATTCCATTTTTTGGTAACATAGTATAACCAATGACTATCTAAGAGTGAAGTGTTACTGTATGGTTTAGGGCCTAAATAGCTGTTTCAGATGGTAGACAAAGATGGAAAATGAGCAAGGGAGAATCACTGAATTGTCTAGGTTGGAAGGGACCTTTAAGATCATCAAGTCCAACTGTCAACCTAACACTGCCAGAATGATGTGGTGACAATAAAACTAACAACATTTTAAAAGTTTGGTGTTTGCTGATAAGCCCCTTGAAGTATTCAGTGAAGGAAGAGGCTAGGTGAGTGTGCTAGCAATGCCAATGGAGGAGCTACAAAATTCTAAAGTGAGACAGACTGGGCTGAAGGGTATTAACATTTTTTTTTCTTTATATTTGTCTGAAGCTTGCAGAAAGCAACTTCCTTTCTTTCCATGCTTGATATGTTTTCTGCTCAGTTTGCTTCTAATGGCCTATCCAACACTGCCATTTTTCTCATTAAGCTTTAGAACCTTGTAGTTTGGTAAACCTACTTAAGGTAGTTTAATAGCTACAGTGTGTGCAAGATGTGGCCAAGTAATTTTAAGTAGTCTTTTAATTTATTGTCTCATGTGGAAAATAGCTGTAATTTGAATAACTGTTATTTAATTTGTGCTTACACAATTCCTGAGAAGAAATGCAGGGCATTTTCAAATAGCATATGTCCAGCTTTTAATAGGATAGATTTAGGTACTTGCTGGGCAGAGAACCACTAACCTTATATTTTAGTAATGGCAGTTTCTTAGTCTGTGTCACTTGTTGACTTGACAGCAACGTCATCAGTAGGTGTTACGGAGTTTTTATGTGACTGCTCTTTCTGTGCTGCTCATGAGTCATTTTTTTTATTAATAAACTGTGACATCTTTGAGATATACCAAAGTCTGTGCATGCAGGAAGATTGATTAATGACAGCAGTGAGCTATGTCATTCTGGAAATAACTCCACTGTAGACATTCAAGTCGGAAATGTTTTGATTTCAGAATAATGTTAAATTATGTGTTTATGATTTTTCAAAAAAGACTTTTCTTGATTTAATGTGTGATGTGTTTGACAATAAACCTTAAAACATTCATTTGTTAAAAGGCCTTATATTAAGGCTGTCTCAATCAACAAATTAATATAAACTTGTTTACTTAAAGTAGAAAAGTTTAGTAGAAATAAAGTAGAAATATATAAAGGAGAGAGTTCTAAGGAAGTAATTCTGCTGACGAAGTGAAAAGTTTTTTTTAATGTGCTTAAACAGCTTCTGCAGCAATTCTCTAATGGTGTGCAGATAATTTGTACGGCGTAGTCTGTTATTTCACTCTCATAACTTGCTTCAACTTGTAACTGTATTACAAGTGGCTTTTATTCATCAGCTACTGGAGCATTAGACCTCATTAGGCCTCTTAATAAGGAAGAAACAGACATGTATGAATACAGCATCTAACTGTTTCATAGTTTTTCATGGGTCACTTGAATGAGAGCATTTTTTTTATCTCCTTTCATCTTACTGCTTTGGGTGAATAAAAACCTGGTGTCTTATGTGCTGGCTTGTAGTTTTGGCTAAATCTCCTGATGTAGACTTTTTTTTTGTTTTGACCTTTCATTAGAATCCTTTGGGAAGAATGCTCGAATGTCCATCACTGGTATCCCTCTGCCCTCTCAGCGGGCGGAATTGCAGCACAAATTCACCAAACGCGTAGTTCTTGCAGCAAATGTACTTCTTTGAAAGGTGCACGTTAGAGGAATATCAGACATAGGTTGGCAGGCACTCAGTGCACTGGCATGCAAAATGTACGATTAACCATGGTATCTTCAGGAAAAAATTCTTTGAGGATAAAATCTGAGGATAGTTGGTCAATCTATATGCATAAGCCATGGTTCGTCCATGACAATGTATGTTGGACTAGCACAGAAAGATATCTGACCCCAAAAATATGGCATTAAGTTGTGTCCAGGTTGAAAACATGTTTTCTTTGAATGTATCAGCAGGGGATCTTGGGGGAGCTGGATATCGTGCTTTGAAAGCAAACAAAGTGTCTGGAGTTAAATCCCAAACAACAACACGACCCCAAACAACAGCAACCAAAAAAAACCAAAACAAAAAAACTTTAAAGCCTTATATGATCTTGAGGAATGGGAAGAAGACTTCTGTGGTGAAGAAGCGGCATGGGTGGTGCTTTCAAGACTGGAGTCTAGACTTGGTGAACACACAGAAAGGGGTTGACTTCTCTGCTCTTTCTTCGTGGTTAATACTTCCTCCCACTTGCTTTAGGAACAGCCTGAAATGCTCATTTGAATCATCTACAGATGCCGGTATCCTATTCTGTCATGAAATTAAATGCAATTAAAGTAAAGCTGGGAGCCAACAGCTAACTCTTGCAATGTACTTGTTTCTTGGAACTCTGCAGTGTGAAGTCCAAGACAGGTTTGTATTTCAGTTTAGAGACAAACCAAGATGTGCTCTTACTTCAGCCCAATGACAAGAGGTGAATTAAAACTCTCCTCAAGGATCAAATCAATCCTGAAAAAAGTCTCATAACATTGGTGTTACACAGTAGGAAGACCCTTACCTCAGGCTTGCTTGGCACAGAACTGCTTCACTTTGAGAGATCTTCAGCCTTGGGGTTTTGACTCGCCTTTTGTCTTTGGTTTGGTGTTTGTGCTGTCCTGTTAGTTTCTGATAATTGTAAGGTACTGCCTTGTAGGTAAGCAAAATACCATCTTTGGTCCAATACTGTTCTGACAGTAATGTCCTATCTGTAAGGAAGTCTGTCAGAACAATAGTTAAATCTTTCAGCCGAAGTGCAGCTTTAATATTGAAACCTGCTGTCCTGAGTAAATTCTACTGAATTTTTTTCTTCCCTTTTTTTTTTTCTTTTCCCTGGGACCATAAGGATGTCAGGTTTTCCCTGAGAACAGAAATGTATCTGCTAAGTTGGTATGAAATGCCTCTATGCCTCTATGCAAATGCACAGAGCATGGGGAACAAACAGGAGGAGCTAGAGATGTGTGCACGCCTCCAAGGCTCTGATCTCATTGGCATCATGGAAACTTGGTGGGATGACTCCTATGACTGGAGTGTTGCCATGGAAGGCTACAGGCTCTTCGGGAGAGACAGGCAAGGGAAACGAGGAGGTGGTGTTGCCTTATATGTTAACGAGCAGCCGTAGTGCATGGAGCTCAGGCTAGGGGTGGATAAAGAGCCAACGGAGAGCCTATGGATCAGGATTAAAGGGAAATTGGGAGCAGGGGACATTACAGTGGGGGTCTGCTACAGGCCACCTGACCAAGAAGACCAAGCAGATGAAGGCCTCTATAGAAAGATAGGGGCGGCATCACGTTCACAGACCCTGGTCCTCATGGGTGACTTCAACCACCCTGACATCTGTTGGAAGGGTAACACAGCCAGGCATAGGCAATCCAGGAGGTTCTTGGATTGCATTGACGACAACTTCCTTCTCCAAGTGGTTGAGGAGCCAAGGAGGAGAGGAGCTATGCTGGACCTTGTTCTTACCAACAAGGAGGGTCTGGTAGACAGTGTCAAACTCAAGGGCAGCCAGGGCTGTGGTGACCATGAAATGGTCGAGTTTGAGATCCTCGAGGTAGCGAGGAAGGTGCGCAGCAGGCTGACCACCCTGGACTTTGGGAGAGCTGACTTTGGCCTCTTGAAGAAGCTGCTTGGTATGGTGCTGTGGGATGAAGTGCTGGAGGGAAGAAGGGCCCAAGAAAGTTGGTTAATATTCAAGGACCACCTCCTCCAAGCTCAGGAGCGATGCATCCCTACAACGAGGAAGGGAGGCAGAAAAGCCAGGAGGCCTGCGTGGATGAAGAAGGAGCTCCTGGACATGACCAAAAGAAAAAAGGAGGCCTATAGGAGTGGAAACAGGGCCGGGTAGCCTGGGAGGAATACAGAGGAATCTTTCAAGCAGCCAGGGATTGAGTCAGGCAAGCTAAAGCCTGGATAGAACTAAATGTGGCCAGGGACATTCAGACAAACAAAAAGTCCCTCTGTAAGTATGTCGGCGAGAAAAGAAAGGGTAGGGAAAATGTGGGCCCTCTCCAGAAGGAAACGCAAGAACTGGTTACCCGTGACAGAGACAGAGCTGAGGTCCTCAATGACTTTTTTGCCTCAGTCTTCACTGGCAAGGACTGCAGCCACACTGCCCGTGACACTGAATGCAAAGGTGAGGATTGGGAAAATGGAGAACGGCCCACTGTAGGTGCGGATCAAGTATGAGACCACCTGAGGAACCTGAAGGTGCACAAGTCGATGGGACCTGATGAGATACATCCGTGGATCCTGAGGGAACTGGCAGATGAAGTTGCTAAGCCACTAGCCATCATATTTGAGACGTGGTGTCAGTCTGGTGAAGT
>NW_009646761.1:2387929-2391608 GCF_000708025.1 Charadrius vociferus | reverse complement strand
CTACATCTGCGTCAGGGCAATTCCAAGCACAAATACAGGCTCGGTGGGGAATGGCTGGAGAGCAGCCCTGAGGAGAAGGACCTGGGTGTGCTGAGTGACGGGAAGCTCAGCATGAGCCAGCAACGTGTGATTGCAGCCCAGAAGGCCAACCGTATCCTAGGCTGCATCAGAACTGTGGCCAGCAGGTCAAGGAAGGTGATTCTGCCCCTCTACTCCACTCTTGTGAGACCCCACCTGGAGTACTGCATCCAGGTCTGGAGTCCCCAACATAAGAAGGACATGGACCTGTTGGAGCGTGTCCAGAGGAGAGCCACGAGGATGATCCGAGGGCTGGAGCACCTCTCCTATGAGGAGAGGCTGAGAGAGTTGGGGCTGTTCAGCCTGGAGAAGAGAAGGCTCCGGGGAGATCTTCTTGTGGCCTTCCAGTCCCTGAAGGAGGCCTACAGGAGAGCTGGGGAAGGACTTTTTACTAGGGCATGTAGTGATAGGATGAGGGGGAATGGCTTTAAACTAGAAGAGGGCAGGTTTAGATTAAACATGAGGAAGAAATTTTTCACTCTGAGGGTTGTAAGGCACTGGACCAGGTTGCCCAGAGAGGTTGTTGAGGCCCCATCCCTGGAGGTGTTCAAGGCCAGGCTGGACGTGGCCTTGGACAACCTGGTCTAGTGGGAGATGTCCCTTCCCATGGCAGGGAGGTTGGAACTTGATGATCTTCAAGATCCTTTCCAACCTAAACCATTCTATGATTCTATGAAATGAATTGGTCACCAGTGAGTCAAGCAAGTCCACATTAAGTTAATACTTCATAGATAACAGTATGCAAAACTGTGACATGACAAGACTTAAGTTAATCTTTATTTTGCTTAGCTCCGCTGTGATTTTAAATTTATTTTGGTTTGTATTTGTCACAGAGTAAGAGTGTCCAAACTAGGGTACCGGATCTTATCTGACAGATAGTAACGTCTAGCTGAGGGATATTAATGATATGCCATGTTGGTGTTAACAACTTTAGCCAAACTCTTATTCCATGAAGTAAAAAGCTTTTAAAAAATGCATTGCACAAAAGCATTATGGACCCTATAGAGGCACCGACTGGTAGCATCCTTTAACTTTGTGCTGTCACTAAAACAGGCAGATCAGTTTTTTTTATTCCAACTTCTTGAGTAGTAATGCAGACCTGTACAATGGTGTTATCATTTTTCATCAATGCAACCTACATATGATTGAGACCTCTTCTATGTGGTATCTCAGCATCTTTGTCCTGTGCAGGCTACTTGACTCTCTCCCTAAAAATAATGTTTTGAGAGTAATTTTAACTGTAATCCAAAATTTGAGGTTCGTATGATTCATTTTGATATTGAGATGCCTCTCCAAAGAGGGATTGGGATTCTACCTATTCCAGAATGGGCTTAATTCTTGCTGTACCGAGACAAGTCAGTGAAATGGGAGTATTATAGTTACAATGTTGACAACATATGTAGCACACTCATGTCTGTGTTGTATGCTTTTATCTTTCTTTTCTTATTTTCTTAATTTTCTTCTTCTTTTTTTTTTTTTTTTTTTTTTTAATGATTTTCTTGCTAGAGAATGTACTCCCTATTGGTGGGACTGCAAGTTAACATGTTTGCAGTATTTGCCATAGGAGGAATGAGTCTTCCTAACTGACTTTCTTGTGACTTTTGTATTTCATCTGAATGTAACGTGTATGGCATAGAATCGCCAGGTGAATTGCATGCTGTTTTCCACCTGCTATCAGCTGGCTGAGCCTTTCTCTTAAACTTGTGAATATATTCTTCCAGGTGCATTTCTGCATATATTGAATATATTCTTCCAAGTGCATTTCTGTTGGTCACTTATGAAACTCGGCAGTATTAAGATATGTATAGCTGCAACACAGAATCTTTCACTGACATGTGAAATTTTATGCCTTTAATACAGCTGCAAGGCAGACTGCCAAGTGTGGGAGGGCACTGCTAGAATATCTCTTACTAATACGGATGAGAGCAAGAAGTATTGGCTTTTAATGGTGCTTGTCATTCTGCTGAAGTGGGTCCATATTTTCATATGAGATACTGCCTTAAAAACACAACCTGAATCAAAAACGAACCAACCAAAACAAAGCCACCCCAACCCCCCCAACAAAACAAAGCATCAGAATACCTTCATTCATCTGTCAGGCTCATTTTCAAAAGTTATTTGTTAAGAGGTGCTGTGAGTTGCCAGGAATTTAAAGAGCCACAAAGGAGTAGAGAACAGATGTAGAGCTTTAGTAAATGATGTTCTCAAATTCTTCTGGTTTCACATATACAGGACATGAAAACCTACAGCAGGATTATTCCTTTCTCCCCTCCTCCCCCCAGTTTCTACAGGTTAAGCAACAGTTCTTTCTCTAGAACAGCTAACAGAGACAAGTTTGATGGCTGTAACTATAGTTGGTAGATTTAGTGATCTTGATGCAGATTGTAAGTGGGACTTGGAGCAAAAGAAGTGCTATTAAACCAAACTGCTCAGGTTCTAGCCTATTCCTACAGTGAGGCTGAGTAGTCATCCTTTCTTCCATCAAAGTTCAGAGGAAATTCTCGTATGTTGCCTGTTCCCTTGCTATCACTTACTCTTCATTATGTGGTATCGTACATTAGGAAAGCAAGCTCTTGGAGTGAAAAGTGATTTGAAGGAATAAGTGTGTGTATGTGGGGAACTTGTCTTTTGGGCAGCAAATTTGCTGGTTAAATCACTGAGGTATGCTGGGAATACTGAGTACTTTTTTACCTATGTAATTTTATAAATACGTAGGTAATTCCTTGGGGTTATATGATGCAAGAAGAGAGCCAACTTTTTGGCTATTGGAAGTAATATGAAAAGTACTGTTGTTAAAAGTACCACGGGAAATCCTTCAAGCCATTGTATAAAAAGATGAAATGCATTGTTTCCATAATAATCTGAGTTATTTTGCAGATAGATCTCGATTTAGCTAGTAATTCCCTGCAATTTTGGGAGCCATGTTGGAAGGGCAGTCATATAACTCTTGTACAGGGACATTCTTTTTATATGTGCATTGTTTTCCTGTTCATCCTTATTCAGGTAACTTCCTGATACAACAAATTGAGTAGTATCTTTTTTTTTTTAATTGCAGTTAAATAGTTTAAAACTACAGGTCATGTAACAAGTTGATACATTTTTAGCATGTCAGAGTCCTGTTTTTCATCTTGCACTTTTTGAATCATAATGCATTATTGGTAAAATTTTTTAATGTACCTCTTTAATAAAGTAATTTACATATTTTGACTGTGGGGTGCTTGGGTAAGCAGTATATCTCTTTTTTTTTTCCCTAAGTATTTCTCTGTGAATTAAATTATTGAGATAATCACTAAGTCCTCAGCAGAAAATAGATGTTGGAAATGCACATCAATTTAGGAATTAAGGTCTATTTAATGCAGGATATAGCTCCGGAGGTACTGCTTTATACTTTTGTTGTCGTTAAATGAAAGAACCTTCTCTAATGTTACGGTTTTTACATATAGTATGCTAAGGAAATGCAAGCTAGAAATTATATTAACCATTCAGTAGGAAAAAAATAACTTCTATATTTTTAAACTGCTATTATGAAAATGTTGGCTTGTTGGCCTTCTTTTTGTCCTTCATCATGTTTTGAGAAAAACTGGGAGAATTGTGGGGAAAG
>NW_009646761.1:2370494-2387915 GCF_000708025.1 Charadrius vociferus | reverse complement strand
TTAAAGTAATCCAGATGCATTCAGTAGAAGTACCTGATCAAGATAAAACAATGTTGTAGTTAAAAAGTAAAATCCGTTGCTAAATTAACCAGAAAAAAATACTATTTGAAGTGTATAACATTTTAAAGTCTTTATTAGTGTGAGTGTTTGCAAGTGCCTTGTGCATAATAAGGTTGTGCATTTCTGGTTGCAGTTAAGTATAATTGCAGCCCATCTCAATGAAACGAATTCCTGTTTGGCAGCTGCATCCTCAAGTAATGGTATAATTTAGTCTAAGCTGTTCTGTACTTCCGTTTTCTGAAAACAAAAGGGGCTGGTGCAAAATAAAAGTAAAGTGTAACTACATGTTCTTGAACTATTGTCTACCTTAATTTACACAGGAAGATCTGTTTTTGTAAAATTGACTAAACTGCTAGTTTCCTTCTTAACTCTTAACGAAGCTTTATAGAGTATTGTTTTCTGGAATTCAGTGTCTCTATATTAGAGAGACTGCTTAAAAAGTTAATGCCTTGTACTTGTTTTTCCTAGAGAAAAACACAGAAGCATAGTAAATCATTATTGTCTTGACTAATAGTTAATTTCATAATTTCTTTCAGTCCATTCATTAGAAATGTGCTTGCATTGTGAATAGGATGGGCAAGCTCTTGGTCAGACTTAATTTCATGATTGCAGGAAGCTGAAAAAACAAAATCTTAGGCAAGTGTGAGAGCTGAGAGAAAGGGAAGAGAGAGAGATATTAACATCTTATGTTAGGTCTAAAGGGTAAGAAACCTGTGCCTGAATTTGTGCTTTCTTAAAAATACTAGCAATACAAGAAGATATTTGAGCTTATCCATAACTCAATTTGCTTTCTGCAGATTAAGGTGACTTTCTCTTCTATTAGAGAATAGATAAAAATTCATGTCAAGTTAAATTTAGGATGTCAGTTATATTGAAGTAAGATAATTAACTGTCCAAAGAAGTGGAGCAGAGTTGAGAATTGAATGAAGGTGGTGGCTTAGGTTCCCACAGCTGTCTGGTTGCTGTACTGGAGAGTCTAAAATAGGGATGTACTTCTCTGAGGAGCTGAATTTTCTCTAAGATGTATTTTTGTTTGGTAAATACAGCCACAGAGGTTTGTGCTCTTGGAGGTTGCAACTCATTACTGTTAAGAAGAAACAAAGGGAAAACCAAAATACCCTCTCAAAACCTGGAGAAAACTGCTCATCACAGTTCACTTCTTTCAGGACGAGTTTAGCATACAATCATACGCTAAAACTACTGCGTGGTTAGTCAAACCTTCAAAATTACCCAAAATGGCAGCTAGGTTGCATACAAAATTGCTTTGTACTACACCAAATAATTGTACAGATATGATCCCAGTACAAATTACTGCCTCTTATTTTGCGAGTGTGTGTATGCTGAACAGTGTCTGTAAGTAGCAGTATAGTAGGAGAATAAATTGGATTACAAAAGCAATTTTTAAGCATGACTTGTTAAGTTGCAAGTTAAGGACAGGGCACATTGCAGTTACAGACAGGAATGGAAGATACTAACCACCGAACACTGTACAGCCTTGAATCACAAGGCCAAGAGACACTTCTGAAAACTGTTCACAAGACAAGGGAGACCCCCCCCCCAGGTGTTTTGGTACTGTCAGCAAAAAGAAAATTTGATGGAAGCTAAAGGCAGCAAGTGATGGCTGGCTGGTCCTTGTGGCTGGAGACCTAAGGTTCTCTCAAGTGACTTCAATCAAAATGTGTGAAGATTTTGTTGCACTGTCATAGTGTTTTTTTGGAGGATGATCAGTGATGGACATCTACAATGCCGGAGGGTTTCGAGGAGGGAGGAATGAGATGAGGGCACCAACGTGCAAGACAAGTGAGCTAACTGGCTCAAGCAGTAGAAAGAGGCTGAGGGAGACTAGTAGCTTACTTGAAGAGTTAAGTGCTTAATAGTTGAAGGTATAAAGAGGTTTTTTATTGTATTTTTGAGTTAGTATCTTTGTAGAGTATATAAGATTTTTACTGTGAAGACAATTTGCTGTTAAGGTAAATTTTTAATGTAGATTTAGCACTAAGATTAAAAAGAGCATCCCCACCCTACTCCCAGAAAAGAGCATCATATCTGTTTGGGGTGTTGGTCCTGGAGAATGTCCTTGGTTAGTGGCTGGTTGTTGATAGTAGCTGAGTAAGTGATATTAATGGGTGGGGGAAGTAACAGAGTTTTATACTTCTAAAGATGCCCACTTGTCAATAAATGGCTAAATTTTACAATAAAAATATTTTGAAATATTGAAACCTTGATTTTATAAGTGCTGTAAAAGACTTGGACTGTTTTACATGGTCATTTTAGAAATGCACATTCTGTTTTGTGTTTCAGTCATAACCTTAAGGCACTAAAATGGATCCACCTTCTTTTTTTTTTTTTTTTTTTTTTCTTCCAGAGGAATACAACAGTGCTTAGGGGCTGGCCTTTGTCTGTCATGCATTCCCACCATGACAGATTTAGCAAACTGCAGCTGAGAAGTTACACTAGTTTGTACTTTCTGCTGTTTGTGCTGGGGGAAAAGCTATTGTTTTCACTGGATCACTGGCATGTTGATTACTTTGATGCCAAAAAGCATACGGTTTTGCTGCTGCTTGTATTTTCAATCAAAGAATGCAGGCAAGAACAAACAGAAATCCTAAGAAAGAGCTTATTATAGAGTCTCCGCAGCAGTGCAAGGATGCAGGTCCTTGTGAAGTAGAAGTGGAGAGTCCTGTGGTGGTGCTGGTAAGAATTGTTTAAACAACCTATCTCTTACCTTTAATAATTCCAGTTCTGACTGCCAGTGGAAAACTGCTTAATCTGACGCTAATGATGCATTCTTACTTCTGAAGAAGGTGTGTTTAAGATTTAGGTTTGATTCTTTGTGTGTGTTGTCTGCCTTTTTAGTTAATTTTTGCTGTTCTGGTTTACCAAATCTTTGATTCTCTCTGAGTGTGAGTTTAGAATTTGGTTTTCATACTAGTTGCTTTTTAGTATCTATTCTGTCTAATGTAGTTGTACAGCTCTTTGAACCTAGCATGAAAACTACTTATACTTTAAAATCCTTTCTAACACCTCTATTTTTTAACTGTCCAGCATATTTTTCAATTAAAATATATTTGAACTCTCTAGAGACTGTATGTGTAACAGTTAAATTTTACTTAAATGTTCTAAGAACTGTCTAAAGCATTCAGGTGTACTTCTGTTAAAGGATCTATTTTTCAGTGCCTTCAATGCGCATTATTTAAGAATTAAAAGTTTTAAAGCAGCTTCCAGTGAGGGAAAAGGGAATATTTCTATATGTGGGGGAAGTAATCAAATAAGAACATTTTTTTTTTTATCGCTACACACATAGTTCTGTTGGAATTTTAATAGTACAGCAAGAGAACATAATAAGCAAGCTGTAATGTATCCACCAACTCTTTCCAGCTAGGACAATAAACCTTTTCAAATAACAGAGGAGGATTGTTAAACTAATAACTTATCTATCTGTAGAAAGAGGTGCTTTGGTAGTTCTTACTAAAATTCTAATTTTACTTAGTAATATCTCATACTTAATTGCTGAATTAAAGGATGACAGTCTCCTCTTTATCTGTCTGGCTGTGGCTGAAGTTAGTGGGAGCTGTGATGATCAAATTATGGTCCACCCTTATTTGAGCTTCATGCTACACATTTAAGAA
Organism: Charadrius vociferus; assembly: GCF_000708025.1. Taxonomy (NCBI): domain Eukaryota; kingdom Metazoa; phylum Chordata; class Aves; order Charadriiformes; family Charadriidae; genus Charadrius; species Charadrius vociferus. The sequence continues at coordinate 2,384,226 of NW_009646761.1, read as the reverse complement.
TTGAACTAAAATATTTTGGCTATCTGTATTTGGTAATACACACTTGTAACTTGATGGGAATTGAAAGCTTATATGTGTGTTAGTAAGACAAATTTTCTTTTCCTTTACACTGTTTTCTTTAGTTTCATTCTATTCAGAGCAGCAGTTAGTAAAACGTGGGATTTTTTGTATGGGTGTGTTCTGATTTCTGGTCCAGATTTTCATCAGTACAATATGAGCTAATCTTGTGTGTGCTTTCCTGCCTTTGGAATGTTTAACTTTATTTAGAACTGTTTTTATTCCCTCATGAATACTCAGAGAGGATATTACTGTTTCTGCAGATACTTAGAGTACTGCAGTTGATCAGCAAGCAGATGTACTTACTTGAAAAAAAAAGTATAAAACATTACTGTGTTTTCTTATAACTGTTTATGAACTACATTGTTATAATTTTCCAGGTACTACTTAATTTAATGTTCATAGATTAATATACCTGCAGAGTTTGCCCTCTCTTTTTGCATTTTCAGATGAAGGGGGTGCTTTCAAAACAAAGGTCAATATTTCAAGGGAAGAACATTTAGTTTCCACACAGGTCACGTAAAAATGTCTTTGCTGTCATTTCAGTTGCTATTTTGGTCTTAATCTGTTACATATATAGACAAGCATATATATGGCATATAATTATAGATGGTATAATATCCCTTTTTTGCTTCTGCTTTTGTCTAGTTTATTGAAGAAAACTAGATGAAATGTGCAAGGACACTTTGCACTAAGTGTACTGCTAGGCACAAAGCAAAAAGTAGGGCGCTATGTTTCATTTAACACCAACATTTGGGCCCATTTTTATTTCTCTGGGTTGTGATGTTGCAGTAGATTTTTACTGCCACAGCGAAAGTAGGTGTTTTCTCACTGGTATAGGGTGCAGTAAGGCAATAAGTAAGACTGATAACATTACTGGTGGGTAACAAAATGTAAATGGCAGATCTTCTTTGCTGGATTAGAAGCCTTAGAATCGTATTAAATAGCAATCCTCAAAAGTGTTTGGAACAGAAGGCTTCTGGTTTACTCTAGTAATACTTCTCATCAACTATTGCCTGAAACATTTTTTCAAGTGTGGATGTATTCCTTTTGTATAGGGAATATGATGTAATTTACCTAGTACTCGAGTTTTTTGAGTATTCGTTATAAAAATGAGACAGAATCGGTTGTCAGGACTTCAAGGAAGCAACAAGTTTTTTGTGGTGTTCATTTAATTCTTTTAAATGGGGTTCACAGAGAGTCTGCTAGATCGATTATTGAGGGAACTGAGTATTTATAAGTTTAAGCACCCCATGTGATATTGAAACAATGTTATTTAATTGAGTGCTGTGCCCAAATTACCTTTTCCTGGATAGGTGGGTGGGTTCACAAAAGGAGTCATCTGCTGTTTTCAATGCCAATATGTTAGTACGTGTGCTCTTTTGTTTTCCTGTGATTTGAAGTAGATCGTGTCATAATTTTGCTTTTGAGGTTAACGACCATGGAAAAAGCATTTAGATTTTCCGGGTGGTGCCTCAAAACCTCGTTTGGGATGAACTGTTATTATGCTAGCTGTTGTAGAAGTTACCAAATTGGTACACATGCTGCCCAATTGCATTTTGATAGTCAGAAGTAGTAACTGCTTATCAAATCAGATAGTGTTTCTGGGAAGTTGGAACTTGTGGAGGCCATCTTTCAGCTTGGAAACACACTGGCAGTATGAAATATACAACACCTGAGCTCTTCTTTCCAGCAGAGCTTTGCCCGAGTCTGATTCTAGTGTTTCTGTGCTGATAAGAGTACTTTATAGAACACAGCATGCTTACTTTGCGTCTGAAGGCAAAGCAAGTCACAGAGGAAGCTGGGAATTAAACAACTGGAATTGCATCCACGTTAACAATCTGAGGTAAATACTGGCAATACAGAAGGTCTTATCAAAATGTTTGAGCTCTGAAAAGTGTTCTTGTGTTTAAATGGACCTTGACCATCAACGGCTTCTTATAAACAAAAGCACAATGCTTTGTAATTTAGACTGTATTTTAGAACCCCCCATTCTCTTCTGTTACAGCCTCCTGAAGACTTGGCTGAACAACAGAACAAGAGTTTTCAGGCTTTCAGGTTAAACTGGAAGGAAAAAAGAAGTTAATTATTCTTTTTAAAGAATAACTGTCTACTCTTTATATGGCCCAGTCTGTGTCTGTAGCCCCAGTAGGCACTTCTGATCTGTTTATGTAAGCGTGAGAACAGATGACAATGCATTTCATTCTTTGAGTCCTAGAGACTTAAAAGTTTTGAATTTGTCAATGAAAGCATATTGTTGCTTAAATATATGCATAGTGGTAGTTTTTCCACATAAACCCTATAGCAGCTTATTCCCTCCTACTGCACCTAAGTTTACACCACAAAGTTAACCATACCTAAGAAAGGGGATAACGAGTAATGTAATATTTAAGAATAAGCTCTAGGATAAAAATCATTCAAAAAATGATATATAAGTTGATTAAAAAAATAACCCAACCTGGGCAATTTATTTTGAGTTTATTGTGGTTGTGGGACAATAAGATACAAGGAGCTGTTACCCATGTTTAGTATTAAATAATCTTATTATATGTCTGAAGTGGCTTCTGTCAAGCCAATGTTGAGAAATATGTAAACCATACATTCATCAACTTGTATGCTGTGTTGCCTGTTAGTGGTTGTAGCTCCATTCTACTCTTTATGGGGACTTGTTAATTTGCAGATATATGTGCTAAATATGTTTTTAAAAGGTAAATGATGTTTTGTAGTATGAGGCTAGCAATACTCAGCGTCCTTAACCTGACCGTCCTTTGTTTTGAGAGAAGATGAGCGGAATTGCAGAATGGTCAGGGTTGGAAGGGACCTCTGGAGATCATCTAGTCCAACCCCCCTGCCAGAGCAGGGTCACCTACAGCAGGTTGCACAGGACAGCGTCCAGGCGGGTTTGGAATGTCTCCCGAGTGGGAGACTCCACCACCTCTCTGGGCAACCTGTTTCAGTGCTCCACCCTCAAAGTAAGGAAACCCCTCGTCATGTTTGGATGGAACTTTCTATATTCAAGTTTGGGCCCGTTACCTCTTTTTCTATCACTGGGCACCACTGAAAAAAGACTGTTCCCATTCCCCTGACTCCCTCCCTTTAAATATTTGTAAGCATTGATAAGATTCCCCCCTCAGTCTTCTCTTCTCCAGACTAAAGAGACCCAAGTCCCTCAGCCTTTCCTTGTAAGAAAGACACTCCAATCCCCTAATCATCTTCGTAGCCCTTTGCTGGACCCTCTCTAACAGTTCCCTCTCCTTCTTGAACCAGGGAGCCCAGAACTGGACACAGTACTCCAGATGCGGCCTCACCAGGGCAGAGGGGGAGGATGACCTCCCTCGACCTGCTGGGCCACACTCTTGTTGATGCACCCCAGGATGCTGTTGGCCTTCTTGGCCACCAGGGCACATTGCTGGCTCATGGTCATCATGTTGTCCACCAGGACTCCCAAGATGATAATGTTTGTCTCAATTTAAACATACCAAATAAAAAAAAAAAAAAGTAGTCTATTATTTTTTTACTGTAATATATATTGTGGGCAATCATTGAACTCCGAACTTAATATTCTTTTCATCTGATGGCTTTTGACACTGCTTGTCCGTATATATAAACCATATTCTGGCATATTGAAATCGTTACCATGCGTGGTCATGACTGCTGTTTTGAAATGCTTCTTATTTCTGATAAGATTCCGTACCTATAGTACACTGGCAAAAATCAAAGTAGTATGGCAGATACTTTGCTGTTTTATCTTCCTACATATAGGGCATTGGCTAGCTTGAGTGCTGGACCCCATGAAGCCCTGTGCTCTTAGCATTTTCTTAGATTACAGAAATGAAAATGTTGTTTATTAAATTAATAGGAAAAGTTAAGCCTTGTTTGAAAGACTGACTTTTAGTGCCTGTAAACTTGATTTTGCAGTTTTGACTGGACTGAGTTTTACCTGTATCAGCTGGTCCATAAATCATATTCAACAATACCATATCTACCCAGCATCTTTTATATTACATGAAATAATAGACCGGAAAAATATTTTTTTCTGAAGAAGAGCTTGAGAAAGAATTTGCTTCCTTGTGGTGTAAGTTTGGCTAAATGCCAATGTCAGTGTTCTGTTTATTGTTTTCTTTTTTTCATATCTGTTTCAAACTGATAAAACATCCTCTTCCTTTTGAATCTGACAAATGACTAAGAAAGAAATGAGTAACACTTTGGAGAAACTTGAGGAAGCAAATTCTTCATGAGTTTTTAGAGAAATGATATTTGTGCAGATCGGATCCTGTACTGATTAAATAGGAAGATGTTGTGGTTTTCTGGTACCACTAACTATCTCTGTGTCCCATTGACTTAAAGGAGCAGTGTATGTTTAGAACCTCAGCTCCAGAGAGCTTTAGATTCTTTAAAAGCTTCTAATGAGGGAGAGTTTTTTTTTAATCTTTTACTTACAGCATGTAAGCAAAATGTGAGCAAAGCTTATTTTCCTTTAAGATGCTTTTTTATCAATTTTATGGTTCTGGTGGACCTGTTTTGTGACTATAGGGTAGAGACATGCATTTGCAATGAATTGGATGCTTTCTGAAGCTGCAGTATATGCATCTTTGGGCTTTAAATTAGCTGTGAAGTGATTTTGTGTGTGTGTGTACCCATGAAATAATTTTAGTTATGCTGCTTTGAAAAGTAATCCTTTTCTTCTATTTCTGCTGGTAAAATGAGAGGAGCCAGACCTAGCTTTCTTCCAGCCTTCACCTGTTGCCTTCTCAAGAGAATTAACAGGAGGATGGACCTGGACAGAAGGATGCACCAGGGAAAAAAGGATGAAAATGCTAATCGTGTGCAGCACCACATAAAAGTTAGTGGAATTGGTGCTGTGATCTGTCTGCTTGCAAGTTCAGACAGTATATTTCCTGCTATGTGAACCTTCTGACTGTATTGGCCATGTTTGTGTTTGTTCTTTCCTTTAAAAAGTTTCCCAAATTGTATTTTAAGTATATTAAAATGTGTGGCCTGAACTAATTTTTTTAAGACATTTTAAAAATTGTGAGCTGCACTGAAGCTGAGTAACAGAACTCAAAAATGCTTTTGCAACAGCTTTTAATAAGAACAGAATTTCATGTTTTGTTTAGTAATCTGAATCTCTCCTGCTTCTGAAAGGGTCCCATCAGCTCCTATCTGTTGGCATAAACGGTGATGCAGCCATCTGACCAGTATTTCAGAGAGCTCAAACTGGCTGAAAGCTTGCTGGTTGGGAGCAACCCTCTAAAGCTAGACCTTTCCTACTCTGTCTCAAAATGTGACTGTTCAGTTGCTGGTACTAGTGTGAGAAGGCTCAGGAATGTGCCACGAAAGAGAGAAGGTCCTTCTAGTGTCAGCCTTCCTTTCAGTTAAAGACAATTATGAAGCCAGATCTTTAGCTAACAGAAGTGACTGACTGTATACACAACTCAAATGGTCTTTTCCCCCTACTTATTTCTTAGGCCCAGTTTAATTTGGAGTATTTATTTTTGTTTCTCCTAAATGTCAGTCATCCTGCACCACACTCAAATCACCCTGTCACTGCAGCACATTGCATATCGTTTGTCATGACAAACTCTACAGAAGGAACGGTCATGTGGTAAAGGCCAACTTGACCAAACGGACTGACTTGGCCATGGTACTGTTGTAGTCTCTAAACCTTGTTTTAACATAAGAGTATACTGCACAAGAGCTCAAGCTCAGTGATTGACAGGTGAGCATCTTGCCTGCCGGGATAGGTAGAGAGAGACCTGTTACTTACATTGAAAGTGGGAGAAAGGTGAGCAAAGAGTGTCTTGCTTTCTGAATAATAAGTGTTTTCTTGTACTTGATTCAAAGAGCAGTACAGTTTGAGGGGCTCTTCGCACTCTATGTTATCCCTGTCTCATGTGCTTAAGGAAGCAAATTTATACTGGACAGTTATTGCCTTGGTGAAGAGTTGGAGAGGTTAGGTGAGGTTACTGGAATTTCTTTGGGATCAGAACTTCTTGTGACAATCTGGCACACTCGGACTGTTCAACCTGAAATTTTGTGAAGGGGTAATTTGGTATAGCCTGCAGGTAGGAAATGTGTCAAATAGTTGGGTGAAGAAGGTTCATCTGGCCTTCTGAGTACTAAGGAAGCTTGGAGCACACCATTTCAGTAGTTTGGGATTCATTGCAGCAGTCTGAATATTCAAAGTCAGATTTAACAGAAAGTTTTCTTGCAATCAAAATATTTTGTGCAAGTAGTACGTTAGAGAAAATGTCACCTTTTCTTACGCTGTGTTTATGTGCTTCTCTTATACTTTTCTGAGCTAAGTCAAAATGGTCCAACCACTTCAGCACAGATGTGTGCCTGAACATAAGCTCAAGCCTTTTCTCATGGACACCGGTGTCAGTTCTTGGCTTTGTGATAACTCATGTTCATGAATGCAAGGAAAAGGTGTAGCAGCAGCTGTGGTTCAGGTGCTAAGCTCTCCAAATGTGTTGGGGTACAATATACTGCGGACTGAACAGCTGCTCTCCATCTCTGAGGAGAAAGATGGCAAGCTCAACATAATAATTTCCCACTGTCTCTCCTAGCTGTGTTGGTCTGTACTGAGCATGTTGTTATATAGCTTATGAACTTTTAGTAAATCCTTCCAGTGTGATTGTAAATTGTAGCTGTTTTAATTGACAAAGCTACATTTCATTAATCATTTTTTTTTTTGTGGATTTATTTTCCGGATTTTGCTTTTTTGGCCTTTTCAGCTGTTACGCTCTGCTATGTTCTTGTATTTTACTTAACAGTAAAACTACTGTGTGGTAGATATGAGGGCGTCTCAAGTAACTTTTGAGTAGTCTGTGAACTAAACCTGAAAACTTGGTAACTTTCTCTGACTAAAGTTTTCCTAATTCCTTGAAAAACAAATTTATTTGATTCACTTTTGGATGAACTGGTATGGTTTCTCAGGGATATTATTAATATACTAATGATTATATATTATTAATATACTAATGATATTAATATACTAATGATTAATAGCAGTTACTGCTAGACATAAAGGTATTTCTTCTGTGTAGTACAGCTGGAATTTGAAAGGTTATTGACATAAGTTATGCAAAAATATATATAAATCTCATCTTGTCTGATTAGCTGTAATGATGATATAAGCTGGCCTTGCTGCTTATGTTTAATGTTTATGTTTAATATACCTTATTTTGAAATTAGTACCACTGATCTTAAGAAAGTATCAATTGGAAAGTCTCTCCTAATTGCCACTTGGAAAAAAAAAGGTAATTTTATGTCTGATACTGTGATGCACAATTTTAGTTGTAGAAAGTGCAAGCTCGATTGTAGCTCCAGCTTTGCATTAGTTTGTACACTCCAAGGTAGTGCTGCCTCATTGAGAGCTCTCTCTAAACCTGCTTTGCCATCTGACCACTTGACAGAAGGATTGGCACGGTGAAGGTTTTTCTCTGTCTGATTGTGCACAGCCAGCTGTAATGCCTTAACAGCAGTAGGGGGTTTAAATGTTGAATCAATGCATAGTAACTGAAGAAAGCTACTCATGCAATTAAGAGGAAGGAGGTGGCCTATGGGGATTTTGAAAAAACTATAGAGAAGGAGGAATGTCAATGCGCCTACGCCTACTGCAGGTTACTACTGAATTAAAACAAAGCTTTTAAAGTTTTAATCCCTGCTAAATCCAGATCAGAACTTTCTGGGCAGTATCAAGCAAAGGTAACCACCAACATAAGAGACTAGTCATTTCTTGATAATCTTTTTTTGCAGTGAGAATATGTATGTGATTATGCTGATAAGCTCTGACTTGCGTGTTTTGTGAAATATTTGTTTCTTCCTTCTGAGGCAAATAGCATGCTTGTCTCTGTAATTGTCAGGTGTGTTTGTCCATATGGTATAGTGTGACATAAAGTCTGCATTTTGAATACTGTGAGTTTTTGATGTAGATGAAATCTCATTCTGCCAATTTTTTATGGAGTAACTTCTTAAAATGAGTCAACAATTGTAATTTTTCCTCAATATACCTGATTTTTTTTCCTTTTTTTGTTTTGTTTTGTTTTTTTTTAGGCAAAACCAAAGCTCATAGAACCAATAGACTACGAAAATGTCATCGTTCAGAGGAAAACACAGATTTTGAATGATGCTTTACGTGAGATGCTACTGTTCCCTTATGATGACTTTCAGGTAATTTAATCCTCCTCCTCCTTTTTTTTTTTTTTTTAAAGACAGATTTTTAGCTGTAGTAGTCATGAGATGATAACTTCCCATTTCTTTGGTTTTTTAACTCTCTTTAGCTACAAAAAAAGATTAAGATCTTTGCCATGAGTCCCTTTACACGACTCAATTTATTCTGCCAGCTTACAGGAAAAGAAATAGTACAGTTTCTTCATCCATTCAGATTATAAGGTCTACTTCTGCACCTCAGCAATTTTACTGCCTTTTGAAGTAGGTGATCAGTCATTTTTAGATATTCCCATCCTTTCTGATGTAGGAAATAATGATTATTTTTTTTTTTAAATCTGCTTTCTGTCATATTTTAATTATTTAATTGATTGGGGCTTTTCTTGTTTGTTCTCGCCCCCCCCCTCCAGTGAAGGGCATGAACCTGTTCAAATGAAAATTGTTACTCTCAGCTGCATGTTACCAGCCAAAATTGGGTTTGGACAAAATACCCCCTGCATAACAGGGATCTGACTTGATTAAGCCAGACTTTACCAAGATTTGTGATCATCTTGATATATTTCTGTAAAATAACTGTGTTTATTAAATAAATTGTTTATTTAAATACACTTTTAAAAATCTTGTTGTAGATCCAGTCAGGATAACCACCAAACATCTTAAGAGGTTGGAGATTGTGTAGTGAGGAAAGTCTTTCTCCCACATGCCCATAAGTGCAGTGAAAATGTCTGCCTATATTTGAAAAGTAATGCAGACATCTGAGCTGTTTGTAAATTAACTACTTCAGAGGACTGTGTCATAGATGAATACCTTAGAATTGTTCTGCAAAAACCTCCCTGAAAAGCTGAGCACTTTATTCAGCCAAGTAGTTGAAGCTAAGTTTATGTTTATCGTGGGGAAAGTTTGTGATGAGTTGGTGTATTTCTGCAGAAGGGCATATAAAGTCCCGTAAATTACACATGTTGAGTTTTTCATGAGTTCTCTCTAGTCCATTAAAGTATTTACATGAGTGCACATGGACTCTCATTTTAATATAGTGTATGTTCTTCATTATCAGGGATTCTTACATGAAGAACTCTACTTGTAGCCTTCCCACTCTGAGCTAAAAATTTTGGTTTTAGCAAGCTACAGGTATTTAGAGATTAGTTTGGGCTTCGTATGTTCTCAGCCATATGTGAAAGTTTTGAAGGACTGCAAGTAGGTCTTCTTACAAAAGGAAGTCATACTGCCTATGAACATTATCTGATGGTACTAGTGTTCAAGTGCTAGACCACTGGTAATGATGCCCTACACCAGGTATTGGCTTTGGGACTCAAAAGTGTGTGTGGGCTACATCAGCTGGATCCATTTCTACAGTGTGGCTTTTCAGTATCGCAGATCAAGAGGAATCAAGGATACTTCTGCTAAGCGCACTCTTATCTCATTGTCTAGTTCAATTACCAGCGGTCATTCCGGTGAACAGCTCTGAATTATCAATGGAGAAGAAACAAACCTCTCAGGAATATTCTCAGGCATTTTGTTTGAGCAGTCTGGGGGATATCTGAAGTGTTTAACTGCTGTTTCAATTGCCTCTTCTGCAATTCTTAACTGCAGGCCTATATGACTGAAGATAATGCGTAGTTCTCAGTATGCTTCTTTAAAGGGAATGACAATTTTGTTCACAAACTGTAATGTCTTTTGTCATCCTTTGTTTGGATTCTGTGGTCAGATTTTCATCAAGGCGGGTATTAAAGTGTGTGTTACATCAGAGGATTTCCTTCAGGTAGTCACAAGTTTGGAATATAGTCAGATTTCCTGTTTCTTTATCCTTCAGCAGTGTAATATCTGAACACGTTTTCTGGGTTTCCCCTATACAGTCTTTGGCAGTCTCATTTTAGACTTGATTTATAAGAAGAGACTGGTTTTTACTATCAAACTTTATTATTATGCTATCAAACTTTTATTTCCTTCTAGGATTTGCTGGCACAAACTTACTCCAAATATTTTTATTGTACACATAACTCTGCAATGCTACTTTGATCTGTCTAGCTTGATTTCAGCAGCACAATGCATTTAAATTCATCATTCAATGTATTAAGAAAATATTACTGAGTCAGAGAACAGAGATCCCTTATATGCATTTTTTTTTTGCAGGTTAAACCTTTTAACCTGTGCAGTTTCCCGTAATCTAATATTTACAGTTTTGAAACCATTAATCTTGATATGGTTGCCAATATCATTTGAATAGTGGCATATTTTCTGTATTTGCCATTCTATTTCACGTACATTTTTTTAAATTCCTTTTTTCTAACTTCCTGTTGTAACACGGTGTGTGGGCAGCTCTTGGGTAAGCCTTGGTTCAAATGTTTGATACTACCCTCATCCCCCACAAGATGAATTTAAAATAGTGAGCTAGAGTATTTAGAACTACCTGTATACACACTTAGAACAGTTAATAGGTGGAGACTCCTACCATTGTCTAAAAACCTGTTCAAGCCATTTCCTTGTAGAGCATTTAGTTTTTATTTTTACAAAGTTCTTCCTTGTGCTTACAATCTTGTGATTACAATCTAAAAAACACTTGCCTAAAAAGGAAGCCAAGCCCTGATAATTTATAAAGACATTAAAAGTAAGGTTATTTTGTTACCAGCTTGGCCTTAAAACTAGCACTTAACACAGAAAGTACTTACTTTTCAGCACTAGATATCATTTCTACAATTTTTAGTAGATTACAGAAGAAGTTACGTAGTTTCAAAGAGGCAAATTGATAACACTATTGAATTTGTGCTAAAGTTGAAGTTATTTTGGGAGAAATTGGAGTCAAACGTTTGTGCATAATTTGGATAACTTTTTTTCAGGTAATGCAGTTAATTAAATAACATTTCAGTTATCTAAGTGTGGTTTTTTTCCTATAACTAATAACAACACTTGCAGGAATTCAAAGGCAAGACTTTTGTAACAAATGTTATAATGTCTTGTTCTGTAGTCACAGTCAGTGCCACATTCGGTTTGTAAAACTTACCACCTCAGAGAAGCTAAGTATTAAAGGAGAACTGATGTGAATTGTTAGTCTATATTGGAAAAGAAAGCTTGCACAGCAACTGGTTTCTTTGGATGACATACAGTTTGGTTTTCTTTCTTTTTCCCAATGGAAGTTATTTGCCTAGTGTGGGAAAGGGGAAAAAAAACCCATAAACAGTAAGTCACCTTCTTCTGTTCACCTGTGACTGTTCTCCAAACATGCTGTCAGAAGCAGCTCAAAGAAATATTGGAGCAAGGATGCAGCAGAAAATGCTATGCTCTGGGAAAACTCATCAAGATTGAAGGATTATTCTTCAGCCAACTGATCTAGCTACATGAACCTTTGCAGACTCTCATTTAAATCCATTTGCCATTGTCCTAAACTTGGTTAGCTGAGGTTATGAATCCTGGTTTCTCTCCTTTTATGTATGCTTGGTAACAGCTTATTTACTTTCAGAAAAGTATGATTTTTGTCCTGCTTCATGCTAATTTTCAAATCCAAATAAGTAGGCTTATATTTTTTTTTCTTTATTTTGAGCTTCTACATTTTCCTTGCTGCCATCATATCCAAGTAACAGCACAATTTGCTTTTCTCTAGTTTCCAGAAGAGCTCTTTATCAGCAACTTTCTCTTCTCGTATCGGGTCATTTTTTAATTTGCCATTTCAAGATTGTTTCAGTTGCATTTCACAGGCTCAAGTTCTGAGTTTTCTGCGCTGAATTCACTAATCGGGTTATTCCCTAACTTGTTCTCATCAAATTTATAGGGGCAGTTGTGTCTGGAGATCCTTTTTACTGTTAACAGTAAAAAGCAGTAAAGTTTGCTTTCATTCTTAGTAATTGGGATGTCTAATCTTTCAGTACCTTCACGCTTTGCAGTCTGTTCGTTTCTAGCTGCTTTCTTGTCATTGTTTTGTTTTTATTATGGTCCCCATATAATGTGTTTGTTTAATTAAGATAATAGAACCACTTTCCCGCCACCCATTGGAACATCTCCTATTAATGTTCTTGCTACTCTCAATTACAATACTGTCAGTGATTCAAGGTTATGCCTCTTCTAGACTCTTGCTGAGAAGAAAGAGTCTTCTCTTGCATAACCTTGAATGACTGTATCCATTGGGTACTCTTGTATCCTCTTTTGTGCCTCTTCATGGCTTGTAAGTCTTCCAAGTCTCCTGAATTTCAGTAATTTACTCAATAATGAAATGGCTTGATAAATGAATAACATTAGTTTAAACCAGACCACCTTCGTGGATCCCATTAAAATCATATGCTCAATGACTGTGAAATTGGTGATTGGTCACGTTAACTACATAGCAGGTAAATTGTTAAAAGAAACCTTAACCTGAAACTATACTAGTGATTGCTTTGCCGTAAGACACCTTGTATCTAAATGCTTTTGTTTCAAAATTCCTAACTTCTGAGTACTATCTCCATTCGTATAGGAAACATTTTTCCCAATACAGGATAAGTTTACTTGTAACAAATACAATATGGATACATTCCTACCTTAAATGAAAGATGCCATTACAAAGTTATCCCACTGTTATTTTGAAGGCATTTTAGTGCCTAGCTTAGACGTTGTTTCACCGTTGTTTCACCTTTGTTACTTTTGGTTTGGAGCCATATGGATTTAGCACACTTTCACTTAAAGCTCTTAGCTTTTCGTTAACGCGAGTTAAGTACCTCTGAAAGTAGGTATTATGACAACTTTGCAGAAATAAAAGCAAAACCAGGTCATTTTACAAGGGCACATCTTGAGTAGAAGGAACACCCCCCCCCCCCCAAAAAAAGTTCAATTTGAGACAGGCAAGGGAAACGAGGAGGTGGTGTTGCCTTATATGTTAACGAGCAGCTGTAGTGCATGGAGCTCAGGCTAGGGATGGATAAAGAGCCAACGGAGAGCCTATGGGTCAGGATTAAAGGGAAATCAGGAGCAGGGGACATTACAGTGGGGGTCTGCTACAGGCCACCCGACCAAGAAGACCGAGTGGATGAAGCCCTCTATGGACAGATAGGGGCAGCATCACGTTCACAGACCCTGGTCCTCATGGGTGACTTCAATCACCCTGACATCTGTTGGAAGGGTAACACAGCCAGGCATAGGCAATCCAGGAGGTTCTTGGATTGCATTGACGACAACTTCCTTCTCCAAGTGGTTGAGGAGCCAAGGAGGAGAGGAGCTATGCTGGACCTTGTTCTTATCAACAAGGAGGGTCTGGTAGACAGTGTCAAACTCGAGGATAGCCTGGGCTGTGGTGACCATGAAATGGTCGAGTGTGAAATCCTAGAGGCAGCGAGGAAGGTGCACAGCAGGCTGACCACCCTGGACTTTGGGAGAGCTGACTTTGGCCTCTTGAAGAAGCTGCTTGGTATGGTGCTGTGGGATGAAGTGCTGGAGGGAAGAAGGGCCCAAGAAAGTTGGTTAATATTCAAGGACCACCTCCTCCAAGCTCAGGAGCGATGCATCCCTACAAAGAGGAAGGCAGGCAGAAAAGCCAGGAGGC
>NW_009646761.1:2317441-2369685 GCF_000708025.1 Charadrius vociferus | reverse complement strand
GTGATCCTGCCCCTCTACTCCACTCTCGTGAGACCCCACCTGGAGTACTGCATCCAGGTCTGGAGTCCCCAACATAAGAAGGACATGGACCTGCTGGAGCATGGCCAGAGGAGAGCCACGAGGATGATCCGAGGGCTGGAGCACCTCTCCTATGAGGAGAGGCTGAGAGAGTTGGGGCTGTTCAGGCTGGAGAAGAGAAGGCTCCAGGCAGATCTTCTTGTGGCCTTCCAGTCCCTGAAGGGGGCCTACAGGAGAGCTGGGGAAGGACTTTTTACTAGGGCATGTAGTGACCAGACGAGGGGGAATGGCTTTAAACTGGAAGAGGGCAGGTTTAGATTAAACATGAGGAAGAAATTTTTCACTGTGAGGGTGGTGAGGCACTGGAACAGGTTGCCCAGAGAGGTTGTTGAGGCCCCATCCCGGGGGGTGTTCAAGGCCAGGCTGGACGTGGCCTTGGGCAACCTGGTCTAGTGGGAGGTGTCCCTTTCTATGGCAGGGGGGTTGGAACTCTTATGAACTTCAAGGTCCTTTCCAACCTAAACCATTCTATGATTCTATGAATTGCGTGCATCAGTAGTGTGTGTGAATCCTGGCTAGTGTTAAAGGCTCTCTTACCTAAAGAAGTTAAAAAAGCTTTCAACTACTGTACTGTCAAACAGTAATTGAACGGTTTTCTTATATCTTCTTTGAGAGCATGGGACAAATGCTCTGTAGTTCCTGATGCTGACATAAATGACATGGGTAACTCAAACCCAGAGTTGAAACATTTCAGTTTTATGAAACAGTTTAACCAATGTAGTTGTGAAGAAAGTTTGTAGAGAAGACAATCCTTCCTTCCTAATATTTCTTTTGGAATATAATATGTATGTATGTGCATGCTTGCACTTTAAAATATTGTTGTGCTGTTGCTTTAGTAATTATTTTTAGGAATTTTCTCTAAATCAGAAGATACTACTCACTGCATTTCCTGGCATGTGATGAACAACTGCAGCCGATGGATGAGCTGAGAAAGAGGCAGCATGCATTAAGACAGTTACTGATATGAAATTGACAAATTAAATTCTTCTGTTTTGTCACTAGTGATCTTGCTACAGTACTAAGATAAAAACCTTTTATATGTGAAAGACTAGAAAACCCCCTTATTATATTGATAATTGTGTAGGAGGATAACAGCAGCAGACATTCAAGAAGTATGTACTGCTAGTTCAATTTTACCAAGTTCTACTATAGTGGTAGGGCTTGATTCATGAGTTCATGGCTTTGCCAGGAAAGGTGCCTGGAAATATGCCACCCTAGTCTCTGGGTTTTTTTAAAAAAAATAGTAAATTTTTAAAAAAGCATAGTCTACCTGCATACATATGGAGAAAATATGAATATTTGCTATCAAATATCAGAATATTTCAGGCTGAGAAGAGGATCTAGACGTTCTGGCCTTTAGCTCTTTTAAGGTAGCTTAGTGCTCTCAATAATCTTTTTTCCTGTAGCTTGTAAAAACAAATACTTTAAACTCTGTATGGTTTAAAATAAGGCATGTGTTTCTAGAAATCAGAAAACTTCATTCTTAAATGCTGTTAACATATGAATGATTATCTTCTTGCAGGTTTGTTTTTTTTTTTAAACTGTATATTGCAAGATTTTTGTGGCTTTTGCTTTCAGTACCTACCCACCCCTCCCACCCAAGCAGTTAGCATTGTTGCTTTTCAGCAGAGTTCTGGACTAGATGAATGACTTGACCATGAGTATGGGCTAAGTTGGTGGGTTTTTTTCTTTAAATCTTGACTGTGCTTGAATACTCTTAACTTGAAGTAGTCACCCAGATAATGGGGTGAGGCTTTGGTAATGACAGAAATCACCTTATGGAACAAACTCTCAACAGGGATAAGTTAAGGTATTGTACTTGTGTACTCTTTCTTTTTGACCATCAATATGTGGAGTTTTTTTCTTTTCACGTTTTTGTGATCCTTCCTGGTGCTGCGATGTGTGGAGTAAGCTAACAGGTGAGGGATCATAACCCCTTTCCAGGTCCAGGCTGTGCAAACTCCCTTGTCCATCTCTGATGACCTAAGTTGTGAGATTCTTTTCCACGTGGTGTAGAATAATTTCTATTGCTGCGTAGTTGTTTTCATTTGTGGTCCAGAAGATTTTGTAGTTTTCATCTTTTACACTTACAAATTTGAAGTACCCTAAGGCTTGCTTTAGCGTTCATCTGAGAAGCAGAATTTCATGGTCACAAAGAGTTTTCCTGCTCTCCGGCAGCCTTTCTATGACTCTCTGACCTCTAGCATAGATATGGGTAAGTTCTGACTTGACAGGCTGAAGTGTATACTTCAGTGATCCAGGCCTTCTTTCTAAATCTTCAGTTTAACAGTGCAAGTCTCATTTTTTGACAGCTGAGATCTGCAGTTGAACTACTCTTTTTGTTTTGGTGTGGGTTTGTTACTTTTCTTGCCATTATGTGTCATCTTCCTTTAGTTGCAAGTTTCATTAATTGTTTTTGTTGTTTATCAGACAGCATTATTGAAACGACAGAGTCGATACATTCGTTCAACAGTTCCTGAAAATGCAGAGAAGGAAGCTCAAAGCTTGTTTGTAACTGAGGTAATACCGGAATTGCTTGTGGCTGTGTGTAATAGCAACATTATACCTGAATTGTTTTTCTTCTGCTTCATTTACCATTTTAGAAATAGGAAAAAAAGCCCTGCCATCTAGTTGTCAATGATTTCAAGGGAAAATTTCCAGGAAAACTTAGTATTTTTTCCATTGGTTGCTGGAAAAGAAGGATTACAGGATAGCTTTGAAATATTTTGTTTGTGTGATTGGATTTTATAGATGCTTCTCCCCCACCTTCTTTATGCTTTTGGCTTTCCCAAATGAACATGGGTGATTTCCATACATAATATTGGGAGCAATAGTAACTCTGAGTGAATCATTGTGACTTGTTTTTCCTGATAAGGTGTTTCACACCAGTCATTCTTAGTTTTTTCATATTAATCTTGTACAGTTTGCTGGAACAGAGGTATTCATAACTCTGTGCTTGTAGAGGCCAAAATTCATTATAACTGCTCTGTTTGTATGCTATATGTACAAGAAAAATCCTCAAACCTAAAGTTTCTTATAACCACTTGCTTACATTGACATTCCCTTGGTTCTGACTGGGATGTTGCATTTCATTCAGTGTCTTGTTGAAGCCTTTTAGGAATGAAAGGTTTAGATTTTTTGTCTTTTTTTTGTTTATACTACCTACTGGTTTTCTGCTGATATACTTTAAGCTGATATTAATCCCAAACCTAAACAGCTCTAAGATAGATTTGAAGAAGGTAGACAAGGAGATAGAGGTGTTATAGGTAATTCATTAAGTTTTAATGAGTTGCTGCAGAAACATTTGGTTGGCAAGTATTAACTTTGCATATTGAAGTAGAAAGAAAATATTTTTTAATTATTAGATGCTATGTTTGTGTGCATGTAAGTCTATTCATGTAACATACAAAATTTTGTACCATATGGTTTCTGTCAATAGATTTTGTCAGTTTTATGTTACTTCAGTCAAAGCCTAGATAAATCAGTACTTTTATTGTTGTAGCAATATGGGTGGAGTAAAATGGTATTTCCTGTGATCTAGTCCAGAGCTTAATCACATAATTGCTTTTCAACAGCTGGAAGCATGTAATTTAAATTTAAATATTAATTTAATTGCACTAGAAGTCTAAATTTAAGGAAAAGATGTTTTTAGTTTCTCTGTATCTGTGCGAAACTGAATATTCTATTTTAATAATTCATTTGTATTTTAATGCTGAGTTTTCTGAAGGCTCACTCATGTTTTCAGCTGCAGCTCAATGCTGCTTTAACGTTTCAGACAGCTGAGGATGGTTAATCCAGGTGCTGAGTGTATTCACCATTTTCTGGTTTTATAAGATCCATGTCTAGCAGATGATAACATCCTATTGAAACATATCACTTGTTGCAAAAAAACTGTATTGCACTGGACTGTAACTGCAAAGAAGGGAAGTGTAGAGAGTTTTCAGAGACTGAAATATAACCATAATACTTCATGAACAGCCATATCTTAAGGGGGGTTTTTTTGTATGTATGCGTCTAGGGAATGCTGTTAATCCTCTTCCAATTAATATTGATATTTGGTTTTCATTGAAACAGTGCATTAAAACCTACAATTCAGACTGGCATGTTGTTAACTATAGATATGAAGATTACTCAGGAGAGTTTCGACAGCTTCCAAAGTAAGTATGTTATCTAGTGGTATAATAAATAATTTGAATTTGTGAAGGAGCTCTAACTGTATTTAATATAAATGTATATTATAAAAATGTATTAATACATGTAGTATGTAACTTGAAATATGCTATATCAATATTTAATAGTCCATAGAGATGAAAAAGATTTCTTTGATGGAATTTATACTGATGAATTTGAAGGTAAAAAATCTTGTTAAATCATTTTCTGGAAAGATACCATAATAACGCTGCCTTGTTAATAGGCAGGTCAAAACAAGGAATTGTATCATTAACAATGTGCATGTAAGTATTGTAACTAAAACAGGCTAATGTTTAGATGAAACTAAAATGGTGATATCCTGTTTTTGTAGCTTCAAAGGCAGCTTTTGGAACTCTCTTTGGGAGCTTGGGAAATAGAACCTAACTGAAATGGTTAGAGCAAGTGTTTGAACTAGCACAGATTTTCACAGGCTGATTCAAAGCAAAAGCCTAGTCCACATCTATTACAGACTTTCTAAATCTGCTAGAGAAATCTTTTCCAACTCTTTCGATATCTGAGAGTGGCTGAATACTCTGAATCCCATAACTCTGGAAGGCCTATGTCTTCCCTACCTACTCTCCTGCATCCACGAGTTAAGAAATAGCTTTATTTTCCTGTGAAAAGTTCTGGTATATTCACAAGTTTTGTAAAAGCCAGTAGCTGGTTTGTACTTGCACTGAACAGAAACCACGCTAGCCAATCGGAATTTAAATAAATGCATTGTCTTAAAAGGAGCCAATGGCTACAGATGTGAATTCTGGCTCCTAAGATATTAGGAGTGCAGTGAATGAGAAAGCATTTGGTTCTCTCCAGTTACACATAAGAACAGTGACAAGCAGAAAAAAAGAAAGGCTGTGGCCAGATGTGCAAATTAGGAAAACTGCTGGCTAAGAAAAACATTTCATGAGAAATACATGCTTTTACTCAGTTATTCTTGTGCTTTTTCACCCTAAGGCAGGGAAATAACATCTTTATTTTTGCAGCTAATCACAAAATTTCCAGTATTTTAGAAGTTTTTTCTTTCATAGTAAAGGGACAAAACCAGAGAAGCTTCCAGTTCACTTGTATGAAGTGGATGAAGAAGCAGATAAAGATGAGGTGAGATAATAGTAATTCCTTACTTTCTGTTGCTTTCAGTAAAGAATGTTGGGTAAGGAGAGGTTACAAGTTGGGTTAAGGGTTGAAGTCAGTAAATGAAAACAGAGATTAGCTTGAACGGCCTGTTTGGGAAAAAAAAATAAATTAATTATTTTACTTACCTCCTTTCAAATAGCCTTGTACTCCTTAAATCTGTCATGTGAGTAGAACAAGATTTGACAGATGGTGAAACTGAAGTTTTAGTACTTGGTGATGTATAATCCTCAGCTTTCATAAAATCTGTCTTGACTTACACTGTTTCTGTATAGACGGGTGTATAGAGAGAAGTATTTCTTGCAGTTTAATCATCAGGTCAAGTAAAATCATAGGTGAATCTGTTCCAACATGACAGTACACGCACTTAAGCATGCACGACAGTATAGCGTGAGTTAAAATTTGTTTGTAACAAATTTGAGTATAGGATAAGACCTGGAGATCTGTTTTGGAAGCAAAAGCTAAAAAAAATTGACTAAAACTCTGAGGTACTTTCTTTTTTGTCATTGGCTTAGGGAAAGCAGAGATATCTATAGCTTCAAGCTATTTTCAAGTATGTTTCAGATGTCAAAGACTTTTTTCACTAACTGCTTCTGTTATTTGTGTGATTTGTTTAATTTTTACCACACCCTGTTTCAAAACACAGTATTTAAATGCCAGTGTGTTCTTTTCTTACAAGTACTTGAACTCTTGCATCACAGAGAAGATTTAAAATAAAAAGATTTTTGGGGGTTTTTACCCTTTGATTATTACTTTGCTTCTAAATTCCTTGTGTTTAGAACAACAGCATATGAAATAAAAGTAGTTAGTTACAAGTTTTTCTGAATTAAATATGAAAAAATAGTCCAGGGAGTGCATCTGAATAGGTAGATTCCTGAACAGATAGTCTCAGGATGCTGTTTCTCCAGTACTGCTATTAATCTGCACTGTGATATTTAGACAAATATTTTCATGCATCTGTATCCAGATATTCCTATTTGTAAGGTGGGAATAATTATATTTTATATTATAATGTAATAAAAAATACTTGGCATTATTTACTATGATAAGATTTCAGACAACATAAGTGTTTTAGGAAACTGAGTTAAACATAAAAAAAAAATTAGATGGAGATATAATTGAATATGATTATTACTGGTTAAAATACTTATGGCTAGAGTTAATTAAACACTGAAAAACTATAGCTTGGCTATTATCAGGTGGTATGTTTTTGACTAGGAAGTATAAGTGGGGAGGAATTCCTGTTTCCTTCTGCCCAGTTTCCCGTTAGAACAGGCAGAAATGTAATATCTCTTTCAGAGGTAGAGTCAATGGAGAAGAGGTCTGTTACTCTTTGTTGAGGAACTTAAAATATAAACACTGGAAAAAAGCATGCTAGGAAGAAAAGGGAGCTTCATGGCAATAGAATGGGGGGCAGGGCATAAATTCTTTCCTCAGGGGAAGAGTTAATGCGAGAGTTTTCTGTCAGATTTTAACACCTTTATTAAAAGTTGTTTGGTTCTCTTTTTGTTTCACTTTTGTGTTCCCTTTTTTTTTAAAGAAAGATAATTTATTAAGGGAATGGTAGAAAGGAAGGAAAACCAGATAAAGATTAGTTTAATCTTGCACCATTAAAAAGGAGAGAATTACCTTTCCAAAACTAATTTGGGTTATCAGGTCATCAAGTTGGTGTTTGTAAATGGAATTTTTATATCAGCCTGGGGTGTAGAATCAAGATAAGAAATTGTTTTTGTTGAAACAGTTGCTGTTGAAGTAAATTTTGGAGCTGAGTGTCTGGGAAAAATCATTAAAAAAAAAAAAAAGTGAAACACAGCGTGCAGCAGTAATAATAAAAGTGAGGAAATTCACTTACCAGTTGGAAACAGGAAATATGTTTTGAGTGTAAAAGTTGTGTATTAACGACTGGGTTCTGGATTCCTTTGTATTAACAGGTGGTCAGCTGGAAAGATTCAGTAGCTTTTTGGCTCTGTAGGCAGGAATTCTGCCTGACAGAAAGAAATGATGTAACTAGAGAGGTCCAAATTACAATCAGTTTTATGTTAGGAAACATCATGCTGTACAACACAGTTGGGAAACAGTGTACTTCAGAGACTTTTAATTGGAAAAAATAGTCTTAATAGAGCTAAATCTTAATTTTTGTTAACGAGGATAATGAAGGAATTCTTGTCATGTCAGATAGTTCCATGTAAGGTTTGTGAAATTACAGAAGAGCAGTGGTTGTTCTGTACCAAGTTTTGATGATAACTCATCATCTACTCATCATTTTAGACTTGTAAGAGTGATTTTTTTAAACCATCCTTTCATTGGGTATAACATCCACCAGCGGAAGGGGAGAATCATAATTGGAAACCCAGTGTTTTAAGTTGTTGTCTCTGTATCTTGATTGTTGTACAAGAAAAATGGTTTTCTAGCAGAACAGGAGTGAGGACTAATGACTTGAAAATATGAAACAAGTAGACTGTATCGTTTGGATAGCAAGACTCATTGGGGCACATGAAAATTTACTGAGTAGTTCTGGTTTGTGCTTCTGGGGTATTATATCAGATGCTCTGGTAGTTGGTGACCATGTCACCTACTTGACCTAATTTCTGTAGTATCAAGCTGACTAGGATTTTTGAAGGAACAGATTGATGCATCTTTTCCATTCTGTTTGCATTTTTTTTTAAGTTTGCATGCGTATATGCATATGAATACAGCTTATTTAGTCTGTCTAGCTTGCATAAATAAATTAACTAGTAACTTTTTACAGAATTTTCCTTGATTTAGTTCCAGAAACTAATTCGTATTATTCCAAAATTTGGTTTTAATGTTCAGTTGTTGAACTAATGACTCTGTTCCCCATATGTCATCACTTTTTGGTTTATGTTCTCTTAGTAGCTGAGAAAAGGAATTAGAAAAAGTAGTTGAGGCACTTGAGGAAGTTTTGTGGGTTTGTTTTCAACTGGATACGCAGCTAATTTTGAATGTTTGGATAATAAATTGTCAGGAGTATTTCTCCTCTAGGTGGTTGAAAATGTTACTACACGTCTAATTCATTAATGTTTTTGTTGTGTCAAAATGGGTTACCTCAACTGGAAACCATGGTAAAGTCAACTTGGTAGCACTCTAAAAGATTACTCGAACTGGTGACTTAATATTTGTTCTGTGGCAATTATTGGTCATTTTGGTCAGTTTTGATGGTAGAGTACTGCTTTTTGGTAGCTGTTAACATCCTGTGGGTTTTGATATAGTTAGTAAGTTCCATCAACTGGCAGATGGAAGAGGTGTACAGGCAGTGAGCGTGATGTGTGATGCATGCATTGGATCCGCTGTTTGTGAACTTGCCGTTATTGCCAAGTTTGGGCTTGGTCTGTTTAGAAAGCTTTGATTCTTATCTGTAAAAGGCCAGATCCAATTCAAGGATTCAAGACAGTTCTCTGTAAATTCTTAAGTAATGTCTTTGAAGTAATACATATAAAGTGAAATGGTTTGAGAAATCGAGTTTTGGATAGGCATAAGTTTACATTGTTATATTTGGTAATAGCAATTGGTAAAAATTCTTGCACTGGAAGATTAGAATATATGAAAAAGCTTACAAAGTAAACGTTTTGAGTTTTCCTTCTTTCCCCTGTTTCAGTAGGATTTATCTTGACTAATATTTAGCTATCTAGAAGTTGGATCATCGTGCTGGCCACAGAGAATGCCCGAGTTACCTATCAGAAGTTAGGTGAGGTCCGTCTCATCTGGGTCTTTAAATATAATAATTGGAATTAGAAAGCTATACTATTTCAGCAGGGAATCATAATACATTCTTATCCTTATGTTGTGAGGATAGCTATTCCAGCTTTTAAAAATGGCTTCTGAAATTGTCAATAGATATAACAGTTTCAGACTGTGATACAATTTTTTTTTCCCATTCCCTTTCTTCATCTGCAGGATGCAGCATCTCTTGGGTCTCAGAAGGGTGGAATAACAAAACAAGGATGGTTGTACAAAGGCAATATGAACAGTGCAATCAGCGTGACAATGAGAGTAAGTTTAAGAGTGTCTTATGCGTGGTAAAAACGGAACACCAATATTAAACTACCATTGTGCCTTTGAGAAGTCAATTTGTTTGTGGTTTAATTCTAAAAAAAAATAAAAATAGTGTGGGATGAAAGAGGGAAACTTGTATGTAATTTATAGCTGTGAAATCTTACTTCTATTCTACTTAAATCAGAAAAGACGCATTAAAAATCCAGTATGTGGCAGAAGTCCAGTGTTTTAAATAATTTTCTTATCTGGACCCTGGTGTGTTATTAGTAGAAAAGGAACTATGTAATAGCAGAGCGGTTGACACGCTGGAGGGAAGGAATGTCATCCAGAGGGACCTGGACAGGCTGGAGAGGTGGCCCTGTGCAAACCTCATGAAGTTTAATAAGCCCAAGTGCAAGGTCGTGCACGTGGGCCAGGGCAATCCCAAGCACAAATACAGGCTGGGTGGAGAATGGATTGAGAGCAGTCCTGAGAAGAAGTACTTGGGCGTGTTGCTGGATGAGAAGCTCAACATGAGCCAGTAACGTGCATTCGCAGCACAGAAGGCCAACCATCTCCTGCGCTGCATCAAAAGATGGTCAAGGGAGGTCATTCTGCCCCTTTGCTCTGCTCTTGCGAGACCCCACCTGGAATATTGCATCCAGCTCTGGAGCCCTCAACATAGGAAGGACATGGACCTGTTGGAGAGGGTCGAGAGGAGGGCGACAAAGATGATGGGACTGTTAGAGCACCTCTCCTATGAAGACAGGTTGAGAGAGTTGAGGTTGTTCAGCCTGGAGAAGAGAAGGCTCCGGGGAGACCTTATAGCAGCTTTCCAGTATCTGAAGGGAACCTACAAGAAAATTGCAGAGGGACCTTTTACAAGGGCATGTAGTGACAGGACGAGGGGTAATGGCTTCAAACTGGAAGAGGGGAGATTCAGATTAGGTATTAGGAAGAAATTTTTCACTCTGAGGGTGGTGAGACACTGGAACAGGTTGCCCAGGGAAGTTGTGGGTTCCCGGTCTGTGGAAGTGTTCAAGGCCAGGTTGGATGAGGCTTTGAGCAACCTGGTCTAGTGGGAGGTGTCCCTGCCCATGGCAGGGGGTTTGGAACTAGATGATCTTTAAGATCCCTTCCAACTCTAGCCATTTTGTGATTCTAATTTGAGTTTTTATTTGTATTGCCTCTTTGTTTAGAAACAAACAAGTTATTTTTACAGTTATCGCAATAAATACCTATTATGTATAATATTGTAGAGTCAGTTTTAAATACCTGTCAGTGGGTCAAAAATACTTTCAAATAATACAGTACAATCTTGCTGCAGTTTTTTAAGTTAATTTTTTTAAAATAATGATTTCTGTTTTGTTTTCTGAGGATACTAATTAGGTTATGTGTAAAGAAAAGCTTCCTTCCATAACCTACCATGTAAATAGCACTTATGGGTTTTGTAATATGAAGCTGATTAATACTAGTGTTGTAATTATTTTTCTTTCCTCCTTTCTTCCTAGTCATTTAAAAGAAGATTTTTCCACTTAATCCAACTTGGTGATGGATCCTATAATCTCAATTTCTACAAAGATGAAAAAATATCAAAAGAACCTAAAGGATCAATATTTCTAGATTCATGCATGGGAGTGGTTCAGGTAATTACAATTATTCTGCCTATTCTTCAGTTAATTCTGTATTTGATTGAAAATGAATTTTTTAAAAAATACAGATAACTTGTCAGACATAGATAAGTACATATTATACAGGGAAACTATTATACATGCTGCATCTTGCAAAAACAGTGAACGAGATTTTAAAGGGCAGGAGGCTGAATTTTAAAAATCTTTCTGAAAAGAACATAAATTACTAGTTGATGTCAAGTATTTATTAAAAATATCAAACAAAATTTTAAGGCAAACACAAAAACCCCTCCCAACTTTAAATCACAGTAAAGTAACGACAGCATAAAATTAAAGTTCATTTCAGTTACATTTTGTGCTTACATGAGCTGAAAATGTTTTGCATAGCTTCTTGTGTGGGATTTTTGTTGTGGGAATTGTATTAAATTCAGTCACCCTTCCAGATGCTTTCATTTGACCTTTATAATGTTACTTTTATGTGCTTTTCTTTATTTTAAGAAGTTAAGGGCGTTGGTAAAATGTTTGTCAGTAACAAGTGCCAAAGAAAAGATTATTTTCTTTTCTTGTGATTCTGTTATGTATTTACAGTACAGCGTGTAACTGTTTTGTTAGGCACAGCATACCTGGAAAAAACTCTTGGTTTTTAGAGTTTTGTTAACTTGGATAGAAATAGGCAAAGTTTAATAAAAATGTATTTCTTAAATAATATTTTTTTTGAGTATAAAGTTGTTTGAAGATTTATGCAGAGAGATACAACAGCTTTACAGACGATTATTTTTTTCCAAATATTGTAATAATGTTTTTGGATACACATTTAATAGATACTTTGCATGGAAAGTCTTATAACTGTAATAAATTTAATCATATTGCAAGTTGTATATACAGATTTACACAAATTGTTTTGCCTTAGGGGAACAATTCTGGCCAACTCCACTGAAATTCATTTGATTTGTGTTTTTAAAACAAATCAACAAACGAACCAGTGGTTCCTAAACACAGTTGTGGTCTTTGTCTTGCACTTAAAACGTGTCTTTCCTTCTGCTCCTCAGCTTCCTCTGCTTTGGCACCCCTCTCTCTGATAATACAAATTTTCCATCTTCTGGACTGTTTCTGTCCCCTTTTGTTTCCCACTTAGGAGATGGCTTCTTTCTCACAGATTCTCAGCCTGTGACTCTGGTACGGACTATTGTGAGCACTACAATATTAGTTAACATCATCAGAACACATTAAGATTTTCAGAAGTTATAAATGAAGGAAAGGCACTGCAGCAAAGGGGAGTGTTAAGTCCTGCAGCTGGGGAGAACAACCCCAGGCACCAGGCCATGCTGGACAGGCCACGCAGCTGGAAAGCAGTTGGCAGAAAAGGACCTGGGGGTCCTGGTGGACACCAAGTTGAACACGAGCCAGCAATGTGGCCTTGCGGGAAAGGCGGCTAATGGTGTCCTAGGCTGCATTAGAGGGAATGTTGCCAGCAGGTCAAGGGAGGTGATCCTTCCCCTCTGAACAGCTGAATAGCACTGGTGAGGCAACACCTGGAGTCCTGTGCTCGGTTCTGGGCTCCCCAGTAAAAGAAAGACATGGACATACTGGAGAAATTGCAGTGAAGGGCTATGAAGATGATGAAAGGATGGAGGATGGAGCATTGTCCCATCCATGGAAGCGTTCAAGGCCAGGTTGGATGGGGCTTTGAGCAACCTAGTCGAGTGGAAGGTGTCCCTGCCCATCGTAGGGGGGTTGGAATTAGATTATCTCGAAAGTCCCTTCCAACTCTAACCATTTTATGAGGAGAGAAACTGAGAGAGCTGGGGCTGTTCAGCCTGGAGAAGAGAAGGCTCAGGGGGATCTCATCAGTGTATATCAATACCTGAAGGGAGGGTGCAGAGACGACACTGAGCCAGGCTCTGCTCAGTGGTGCCCAGTGACAGGACAGGAGGCAATGGGTACAACCTGAAACAGAGGTTCCCTCTGAACATCAGGAAACACTTTTTCACTGTGAGGGTGACTGAGCACTGGCACAGGTTGTCCAGGGAGATTGTGGAGTCTCCATCCTTGGAGATACTCAAAAGCCATCTGGACAGTTGTGGGCAACTGGTTGTGGGTGGCTCTGCTTGAGCAGAGGAGTTGCACCAGATGGCCTTTAGAGGTCCCTTCCAATCTCTAACCATCCTGTGATTCTATTTTTGTTTGGTTTTTTTTTTATCCTGAAAATGCCCTTTTTTCTAAATCATCTCTTCATGAAGTACTGTTCCATACTTTGTGTTCCATCAGTTCAATTCAGGTAACCTGACGTTTCCTCAGACTTTGTCAGAAGCTTTTTACTTCTTATTTTTTTAATTACTGTTCCTTTGTTCCTACTGCAAGTAAGGTTTTGGGGTGATACAGTTGTCTTTAAGTAAAACTGTACTTTGGATGCTTAAGGTTTATAGTTGGCTTGTGTCTTGAACGCTATAATGTATTCTGCGGTACCATCAGTGTTCATCTTGGCATCTGTATATTGACACTTTTCTGCATCAGAGAGGAGTGCAGTCACGTAATACATGCAGTGTATGTATTCACACATATAGTCGTATATATAGAGAGAGAGACATGGTTGCTCTAATTCAGTGATTTGTGAAAACCTATGTCAAGGTTTTATAGTGTAAAACTTAAAGGTTACTGTTCTTAAGATTTTTCATTTGCTTCAGTACTGATTTTAGTTGGCAAGACTACCGTAGATCTGGAGTCCATGCATTTGTTTGTATCCTCCTTAACTGAAACTCATCTTTGGTAGAAAGCTGACTGTTTTGTCAATCAGTAGTTAGTCTGTTAATTGAAAAATGTGAGGTATAGCGAAATTAAAAGGTAATTTAGCATTTAATTTAATTTAAACCCAACAAACAAACAAACTCTCAACTATTAAGTCTGTCTTATTGTTTATTGTAATGTTTATCTAATGAATTTATAATTTTTTTTAAATTAAATTGGTGATAATACAGAATTTTCATTTAAGATTTGTGAATTCATTCCCAGGAACATGAGTCAAGCTAAGTAGCATTTGAAGACTTAATTTAAATTGTGCAAAAAGGATTACAATAATGCTTGAGGAACAAATGATATCTAAAAAAATAGCAATATCAGGGCAGGGTTGGGGTTGCTTATTATTTAGCCTCCAGTATAAAATCCCAACATGCAAATGATTCTTACTCAAATATTAATAGTTTTATGCTTTTTTCTATCAGTACAGCTTAGTTAGCTTCACTTCAAGATGATCTGAGTACATGAAGACTTGATATTTGGAAATTGGATTTTTGTTTTTTAAAAATTATGACAAGCAGAATGGTGAGGGGAAACTGAAAAATGAGCTGTTATCTTTCATACTTCCACTTGTTGCAGCAGTACAAAGAATTTCAAAAGGTCAAATGTCAGAGAGGAAACTGTAATTATAATATGCTTGTTCAAAATATTGAACCGTGTATTTTTGTTAAAAGATCTGAAATACATGTAACCACCTTTGACTGTGAGTTGGCAGTGAGTAAAGATAATATAAAGATCTTTTATTTTCTTATAGAACAACAAAGTCAGACGTTTTGCGTTCGAGCTCAAGATGCAAGACAAGAGCAGTTACCTTTTAGCTGCAGATAGTGAACTTGAAATGGAAGAATGGATAAACACTCTGAACAAAATCCTACAGCTTAACTTTGAGGCTGCAATGCAAGAAAAAAGAAATGGAGAGTCTCACGAAGGTAAGCAGGGTTTCTAGCAATGCTAATATGGTTATGTGACGTCTGCATACATGCATTTGGAAAGAATGGCTTTATTATGGCAAAAATTTTTTGGGTTTTTTGGTGGTAAAAATTATAAGTATTTTCACTGTTTGAACTGTTTAGAGTTTTGACCTTTTGACATTAGAATAGCACTGTTCTGTATTGATTCCAATTGGGTTAAGTCCAGAAGAGAATAATGAGACTGATCAGAAGTCTGCAAAAATAGAACCCACAATGAAAATGCTGGACCGAAGCAGTTTAAGGAAAAGAGAAAACTTAGGAGGGACTTGTTTTGAAATGTGTAAAATGCTGCTGAATATGGAATAATCTGTTCTGTGGTGACTGTAGGTAGAAAAATAGGAAATTGTGGTTGCGGTGAGGGACTTTAAATTTAGATGTAACTCCCTTGAGCACAGATATTTCCCTAAAGTACTGAAATAGATTGCTTGGGTGTACAGTCTTTTCTGTTGGAGCCCTTTCAGAATAGGTAAGACAGATGGCTAAGGAATGTGATGTTGGTATAGTTGGTAGTTTGATGACAAAAGGGTAGTCTAGATGTCCTCTTGTGTGTTTTTCCTCTTGAGAGTGGATGGGGAAGGCAACTGGTAGGAGACCAAGTGTATGCATATCCACAAATACCCGGAAGAGATTATAGAAGGTTGTGCTGCTTATAAATAGCACGCTATACCAAAGGGATCATTAGAGTTTAAAAGTAGATATCACTGTCTTTGGTGAAGATTGCCAGAATTTAACACGATGTGTACAACAAAAGCAAATCGGAAAAAGAAACCTGGGGCTCTGTGAATGACATTTTAGTCAGGGGTCCCCAATGGACCTTAGAACTGCAAGATGCTTATAGCTAACTGAATGGTTGCTTTGTAAATCCAGTAGCCATTGGAGAGTGGAGCTGGGAACTTAATGAACAGAGGGAACTTGTTTTGAAATCAAATTACAATGCATACTGGAAAGTGTAATGTAAATTTGTGCATGGAGTATCCCCTTTCCCTGTGCATATATCAAAATTAATATTAAAGCTGTTTTCTAGGTGGCATTAGAAACAACTGCTGCTTTACCAATTTATGTAACTGGTTACATCCTCCAAGAAATGACTGCATCAAAATGATGGAGTTGTCCACTACCTGTTTATGTTAATAATTGTCATTTCTGAGGGGGTAAGAGTTGATTTGGGTTTGTTTGTTGTTTTTTTTTTTTAAAAAAAAAACAAACCAGAAATAATTTTGCTATGGAGTTTTGTGGGTAGCTTGGGGTTTTTGTGGTTGGTTGTTTTTGTTTTTTTTTTTAATTTTTTTTAAACGTGGTTTTATAATTTCAGATGATGATCAAAGCAAAATGGAAAGCTCATCAAGTAGTTTTGATAACTACTATCCTGAAATTGCCAAGGTAATGTATATTGTAAACGCGAACTCAGGTTATAAAGTACTAAACATAAAGTTAGCCACATGAACTTTCATTAAAGGCAAGGTAGCGGCTTCCAGTCAGTTTGTGGTGCTTTGAAAGCTTAGAAGCTCTTTCGTGAATAGATTAAATTCTTCATTTTCATTTATTGAGCTTCTTTATTTTCTGCTCTTGGAAGCAAACTAGCTACTGTCTTATATAAGTTTTGACATGCTGTTTAAAAGCAGCATGTTTTATTAGTTTGTTGGATATTGCATATTTTGTGTTGTTTTATTGCATGCCGGTATGTGCTAGACTATTTCTATAGACATCTAGTTATACTAAAGGCAAGTTTTGTTTTTATACTTAGAAGTCCAGAGGAGCTTAATAGCAGTGATGATGTGAATGTATTTTAAGATGCTTGTGTTTGTAACGAGCTGGCAAGTTCATGGATACTTTCTGTATTGCCCTAACTGTTGCTTTTCAATTTTATATTTACATAAGTGTGGTAGAAATAGAAATAAGAATAAAATAAAATAGAAATAAATAGAAAATATCTGTAACTCTCCCTCAGCCCATTTCCAGACTTTATTTCAGTTAAATCAGTGACTTGTGTGTCGCAATAGGTTTCATGAGGTCTCTGGGGAAGAAATTTTTGTTAAATCACCTAAGGACTGGAGCTGGTGACCTTTTTTATTGAAGTTGCAGAATCCAGACTCCGTCCTGTGACTTCCTTACTCTTTCTTCTGTGTGGCACAGCCTGCAGTCTTGAAACTTTTCTGCTTGACCGTGCTCTGGAATGCTCTCCCCTTCTTTTCTGAGGATCTGTCTGACCTAGTAGCTACTCTTGAAGGGAGTGCAGCTTATAAACTGAGAACAAGCAGTAAAACAAATTCGATTACAATAGCTAACATATCAAAAGCTCCAGTCAGAATAGATTAACAGGTTTTTAGCACCCAAATTAGTTGGCTGACTTAATTCTTTCTGTTACTGCTTTGTAATCAATTTAGTTGATTGTACACAAAAAGCTATTATGTGATAATCTAACTCCAGCTACGCCTGCATTTGGAAATTAATTTGGATTGTGGTGCATACAATCCTTGGAATGGCTGTAAGCATCAAACAGCATACTTACATGAAGCTATGAAAATTTATTTCAGAAAGAAATATAAAATTAGATGCTCTTTTTGTATGGAAGATTTAAAGGTCTCTTCCAACCAAAATGATTCTATGATTTTTCTTTCTTTATAGTCAGAGTTATTGGAATGCTTAGGTTCCATATGACTTCCAGAGAGGACTTTTATTCAGGGTTGCAGCACCTGCATATAGTTTTAGTACTACAAATGCTGCTTCCTGTTTCCATAACCTTCTGGTCAGAAGCATGCAGCTCTTTAAGCTAGGTATTTTTCTAATGTGTTATTTTTCTCAGCTCTTAAGCACTGGATTTTTTTATTCCGTTTTTTTAAATCCATTTAAACTTTTGATTCCTTCAAAATAAGTTTTTCCGTTTTCCTATTCTAGTTCATCTTTATGAAATACTACCTTTCAAAATAATTTCCTCTAATGTATTTTTCTAACCTTTCTTCCCTGAGAAGTAGAGGGAAAAATCTGCCCATTTGCATTAGTACACTCTTTGTGCCTTAACTTGGTTACTTTATGTAAATGCTGTTTGTTTTGAGGATTTTTTTGTCCTCTATTCTTTCTTGCATTGTCTTTTCAGCTGTTATTTGGGTTTGGTTCTTTTTTCCCCAGTGGAAGGCTTACAAGGCATTGAGCCTTCTTTTAGCAGAGTTTATAGTTGCTCTATTATTTTTGTTGGTTCTGGGAGAAGATTTTCACAATAGTTGACCTCATATCCTTATGAGGAAAGAAAAATTCCTTCAGGGGTGATTGTAGAGCACCTGACAATAGGGGGAAAAAACAGTCTTCCCAGGAAAGGTTTAACCCTTGTGAGTACATCTCCAAGCCTTCATTTTTCTATAAACAGCTGTTAGTTTATAATGTAAACTAAATAAGATGGTATTGTGTGCTTGAGTGCACAGATGTGCACACATATATCTCAATCTGTCTGTCCTGCCTACATCATGTTTCTTTTATCTGTAACTTAAGTACCAAGAGTTAATGTAGGGGTTTTATTGTTTTATTTGGGATTTTTGTTTGTTTGTTTGTTTTTTAATCTTCAGAGAAAACAAATTCGACCTCTTTCTTAAATAACTATGTGACTATCATGATCAGTGTGCCCAAGTACCTCCTTAACCATTACGGATCCCAGTATTCCTTGAGGTAGGAAAACATTGTCCCTGTTTTACCAATGAGGAAATGGAATTACAGAGTCACCGCTGTGCTGTAGACAGAGTTGATCAGTACGCACATTTTCAGTTCCTGACTTCTGACTGACAGCCACTGATCTGTTAGTCAAAAATGCATATTTTTATCTTGTCTTTAGTGCACAAAATGCCAAAGAATCTAAAACTATTCAAGATGCTTTAGCTGAAACAGTTTCTGTCTTGCTTCTATGACTAGATCATCTTCCTCTTCAGTTCTTGCCACTATTCCCTTTCCAAAACATACATGCAACCTTCTTGCCATCTTTAAACTTCTTCACAGTTTAGTCCTGTATTTCTCAATCATACCAGCTGTTGAACAAGCAACATCTGCCAATATTCTGCTGGTATCAAGTGCCTGGGTAGTGTCTTTCACAGCAACTCTTGCCTTTTCTCTTGCGTGTGCTAAAGATAATGAAATAAAGTAAATGAAATCCATTAGAGCTTCTAGACTCAAAATCACACCTCAGAAGTTCCTCTTCTATAATGCATCCTTCAAGTCAAATTCTTTATTATTATTAATGTAAAATAGGATTTTGAGCTCTTAGAGCTGATGGTTTTTTGGTGGTGTTTTTTTTCTTTTGGTGTGTGCTTTTTTTTTTTTTTTCTTGAGACGTAGTAAGAGTTTCTTCAACCTCCAACAAAGCAGATGTAGACAGTAGGTCACTTCTAGCTGATGGTCAGTGATGAGCATTCTGGGTTGGTAACTTCTTGTAACCCATACAGGCTGATGCAAAAATAGACACCTGTCTGTAACATAATAGTTTGTATCCCTGTTTAGCCAGCTACTATTTTGGGAATGACAACTCTCCTACATGGGTAATTTTGGCACATGCATATGTCCATTTGTCATGTCCCGTGACTTTAAAAACCATAGAATAGTCTTTAAATAATACCTTTTTTTAAAAAAAAGTAATCTATGCATACCATCAGTTTTCATGTTCTATTTTGTTCCACTTTCCTTTTAGGTAGGTATCCACAAATCCCAGGCAGGATCAGTGTGCAAAGGAACTTTTAAGTGTGAAGGTTTTATCTTTTGGAAGTTTTTTGGGTTTTTCCATCTACCCACAGGAAAACCACTTCTTTGGCAGTAGAACTCAAGAAAGGAAAAGGGCAAAAAAAAGAAAACTAATAAAAAAGACAGACAGCTACAAGGGTGTTGTTTCTTAATTTAGGTAACCTGTTGTTTCCTGAGCAATCTTACAGTCTCAGGATAGCTCTGAGCTTTAACCTACATTCATAGCTTCCCCCTCTCTCCCCCTTCCTCCAATAAAATAGTGTTATGAAAGTTATTGTTTAAGGAGCCAAAGTGCTATATGAGCTACACTGGAGTATACTTCCTGTGAGCTTGGAAGGTTACATGTTGCTGATGTAAGGTTTTGTGTTTCTAGGCCTGGAAAAGCCTTTAGAGGAGAGGAGTCTTCTCTCGTTTTTTTACTCGGACTTGATGGAGCAATTTTAAACTAAGGAGTTTTAAAGCTCAGTTAGGGAGAGAAGAGTGCATATATTAAAAACATGTAAAGCTTTGAACATCACAGAAAAAAGAATGAAATTGAAAATGACTTTAATTTAATAGTGTGATATTAAGACTTTTTTTCTCATTTTGAACAGAGTACCAGAGAAGCAGAAATCAAGTTGAAAAGTGAAAGCAGAGTTAAACTTTTTGCCTTGGATCCAGATGCACAGGTTAGACTTTTTACAAGATAGCACGTTACTTTCTTTTATGTTGATCCTTTTGAGATGAAAAACAACTTAACTTTTCTTTTCTCTTTTTAAAGAAACTTGACTTTTCTGGTGTTGAGCCAGAAGTGAAGCCATTTGAAGAGAAATTTGGAAAAAAAATTCTTGTGAAGTGTAACGATTTATCTTTTAATTTGCAAAGCTGCGTTGCAGAAAATGAAGAAGGGCCAACAACCAATGTAAATAATTAATCTAATTATTTTCTGTTAATATGGTAATGAATGTCTTATTA
Source organism: Charadrius vociferus (assembly GCF_000708025.1). NCBI lineage: Eukaryota > Metazoa > Chordata > Aves > Charadriiformes > Charadriidae > Charadrius > Charadrius vociferus. The sequence continues at coordinate 2,349,227 of NW_009646761.1, read as the reverse complement.
AGAAGTGCCAACAAAATATTGGCAGGGATTCTTTGCTGTGATTAAGAAACTTATATTGTGGGTTTTTTTCTACTCCTTTAAATCAAAATGAGAGCCTAAATCCTACAAAAAGTAACTTTGCTACTAATCTTTTTGTTGTGTTGTAGAAAGTGGAATTTTTCTTTTACTGGTTTTTACATCTTGTCAGTAATATCTAGAGTGATGGCCATGTGTAAATGTTTATAAAAATGGTACTCATCTTCCTTTCATAGGCATTTTTTACAGTAATATAGGTGCCGGCAATGACAGTTGATTCTTTTTTTGAATGTCTAGGTAGAACCTTTCTTTGTCACGTTATCACTATTTGATATTAAACACAACCGGAAAATTTCAGCAGATTTCCATGTTGATTTGAACCACGCCTCAGTAAGGCACATGATATCCAGTGCAGCTCAACAAATGATGAATGGCAGTGGTGATAGCTTACACGGAATTCAAGACGTTCATGAAACTGTGTTACAATACCCAAAGCAGGTAAGAACTAGTAACCTGAAGAATTAGTAGGATTTTGGATACAAGTAGAGATTTTTCATACATGCTTCGGATGGCTTTCTATTATGTGATGTAAAATGTGTACTCATTTTCCTTTTATATTTGTCTCTTGTTTTACTTCTAGGGAATATTCTCAGTCACGTGTCCTCACACTGACATTTTCCTCGTGGCTAGAATAGAAAAAGTATTACAGGGAAGTATTACACATTGTGCTGAACCATATATGAAAAGTTCAGATTCTTCGAAGGTATGTTATCTTCTTCCGTGGCATGGAAAAAGTGCTGAGGCAAGACAGATTGATTTCAATATTAATAAACATCAAACAAAAGCTTAGTTCTTTTATAGGAAATTCAGATAGCTGAGATAACTGGATGATTTTATTTAGTAAGTTGCAGTTATTACTAGTAACTATTATTAATTGAAATGTTATAGATAAATTCTAACATATTATTGGGAAACTTTTATTTAGGTTTTTATAATCGTGACATAATCCATAATTTTTATAATGGCTTTAAATAAACTGATTTGACAAAAGAGTATTAGACTTCACTGTGAAAGTTGAGTTGAAAACTGTTGAGCACTGAAATATTAAATATAGGTCAGAAATTAACTGTATGTCTCTCATAGTTAATGCATCTTATTTACTGTATCATTGTTAACTTTTCCTTTGTTTCACTTTTTGGTGACCACAGTTACTGTAACTTTGCACTCTTGCTGTTTTTTCCTTCACAGCCATTGAGATCATTAAGCCTCTGTTTTTATGTATAAAATGCTTTGCAGCTTTGATAGCATTCCACATCACTTTTGGAAATAAACCCCTGAAACATCTTAAGCTTGCAGGAGTCTAGGATGACATAACATTTTAATGTTTTCTGAAACATATCTACAAGAAGCTTTGTCAGTTGCTGATTCTTTTTTGTCACTGAAGAAACAGAGTTTTAATTTTGTTGATGTACAGTTGTGCTTAAATAGTTGGACCAGGATACGAAGAGAAGAAGGGATTTTTAAGCAGTGTCAGCTACTGTTGACATTCTTCCTGTTTTCAGCCAGTGAAGGAGAAGAAGGAAGGGTTAACTTTCAGTCTCTGCAGAGGAACAGTGTTCTTTCTTACTGATTTAACGCTGGCTAAGCTACGCGTAAAAAACCTTTATTTTTCACTTGGGCTTAATATAGATCAGACTACTGATTTGCTTTTCCAGGAATGCTTGAGATTTTTTTTTTTTTTTTTTTCCAGCTATCATTGGAAAACAGCAGCTTTGTATTTTAGGAGTCTGGTTTTGAAGTGTGTGTGCTGACTGTTACTGACTTAAAACAAGCCTGAACTGAGTAACAGGTTTTGGTGGTCTTGGGCCTGAGCCACATGGGAAGGTTAAGTAAGCCCAAGTGTTCCCGAATTTGATGCCGAGTGCTAGACTTGTGTTGCCTTGTACTGCAGGAGTAGCCACGGCTGTATTAACTTGTGCCATGCATTTCTGGTATTCATTTGCTTATAATTTTATGCAATTGAGCAATTTTTTTTTTTTTTTTCTGTTCTTATTCTCTGGGATGACACCATATTAATTTGAAACAAAACAGAACAGTACCAGCTATATAGGCCTTCATGCGTGGCAGTGCAATAAGCAAGTTCCAGTTCCCTGCAGAATTACTACTCTGGACAAGAAAAAGGGAAAATGGAAGCAGCAAATTCTATAGCTAAGAGATCACTTGTTCTCCCCTTAAACACTGAAAACAGTGAATTTATGATTATTTATCAAGGTTCTGTGCTTTTGAGTGCAATTTCCCACTTCTTACAGGAAAGGATAATGGAGAGTTGGCTCAAACAACACACTAATAGAAACAGCTCTTCATAATGTCAACAGCGTAGATCAGGAATAATACTCAGGCAGGTTTACTTGGTGTTTTTTTGCTTCTGGCAAATAATTTTGCTTTGTGTAGGCACATAGGAGAAACTGGTTTCTGAAAAAGAGAAGCCCACTGCTGTGTCAGGAGCTTCTGCTTTAGCTCAGGTGGCGCAGCTTGGTGTTCAATGTCTCAGACTAGGGGGTTTCTCGCTCTGATTGTTATACATGTTCGTTCTATATAATGAAATTGTTGGTTCACTTAAAAGTTAACAAAACCAAAAATTTCCAGTTTTAATGAAAACAAACTCGCAGTGTCCATACATAAGATTCATGTGATCTTTATACAACTCCTCCCTGTATTCTGTGTGTACTCGTATCACGAGTATTACACAGTATTTTACTATTTACTCTGCAGGAATGTGTTCTGGTATATAGAGTGTATGGTGAATAGGGGAGCAAGTGTCGGGGGAAATGTTTTTATCTGGAGTCACAATTTTGTCTGGAAAACAAGTTCAGTTTTGCTCTAGATTTCGTATAAGTTTTGTATATAATAATTTTTTCTTAATTAGATATGTATTACTGGGAGTGTAGAAGGGTCTGTGTTTTCACCCATGAAATGCTGTGAAATCAACAGGCCCTGCTTAACCTGAAATGAACTGTTCAAAGGTATTTTCATTTGTCTTTCACTCGCATACTTAGGATTAATACTCTAAAAAAGATTTTCCAATTCATAACAGTACACAAGAAAAAAACATATGTTGACACTAACGGTACAAAAATGTAGCTTTTAAAACGTGACTCTTTCTTATGTCCCTTGTAGGTTGCACAGAAAGTTTTGAAAAACGCAAAGCAGGCATGCCAGAGATTAGGTCAATATAGAATGCCTTTTGCCTGGGCAGCTAGGTAAGGACAGATCTTGTCAGTCTGTATTTTTCCCTGACTTTTCTTTAACACTATTTTCTGCATCTCATTTCTTGTAAAACGTAATATGCTACTTAAATTATTTCTTGTTTTACTTTCAGTTACCCAAAGATTTCTGACAAACTTACACTTCAGCTTTGTAGTAAGAAAAAAGTTATAAACATTCACTATATTATTAGTCAAACCATTGAATGTTGCCAACTGTTTTCTGTTGTCAATATTTTTTATTTTACTAAGAATGAATTTGTTCACACTTGATTTGTTAGAATGAGCTATTTATATGTTAAAAATCACCTACAATGACAAGAGTATTAAATGCTTAATATGAAGGATGGTGCAGTATGTTCTAATTTGTAGTAAAGAAATTTCCTGAAGTGAATTTCAACACATTCATAAACTCAGCTGAAAGCAAGATTTTCACTTTCAGGACGCTGTTTAAAGATGCCTCAGGAACCCTGGACAAAAATGCAAGATTTTCTCCTCTCTTCAGACAAGACAGTAATAAACTTTCAAATGAAGATATGCTGAAATTGTTAGCAGATTTCAGGAAGTAAGTCTAATTTCCTTAAAAAACAAAACCAACCAACCACTCTCTAACACCTCCTCCCCCTCCTCCGAGCCCCACCATTTTTTGTTATGGTCTTGAAGTGGAGCATATTAACTTTTGATATATCTATTTATATGTTTTTCATTTCAAATACAGAAGTTGTATAAATATAATCAAGGCCTTCATCCAAGCTACAGATCTTTTCTTTGCAGTGTTCAGGGGCTACAAGCAGGACTGAAGTATTATGCCATGTCTAACATGCAGTAAGCATCATATCCAGAAGTAGCTCTGTGTTAGGAGTTGTGCTTGCACGAAACACTCTTCTGGTTCTCAAAGGAAAAAAAGTATGAGCATAAATCATATGTTCACTGGCCTTGGATGGAGAATGTTAGTGCTCAGGGAAAGGGATTCAAGCCAGTATCCAGCCCACCTTCCTTGGGAGTGCATGTGGCTCAGCATGCCTTAAGTAACAGAACACTGCTCATTCTTTCGTTCAAAGTATGCCTAAAGACTGCATCACTTTGTGTGTAAGGCTTAAGAATCTCTTACTGACAGATGACCCTATTAATAAACCGGTTTTAATCCCCTTTCTTATTAAATAGGATGTAAAAGAATAGAGATGTCTTTGCTGCTTCACAAAGACATTTTCACTTCTGTTATGGCACAGTTAGCTGGAGTTGTATTAACTGGAACAATGACTAATCTCAGAAGGCTTGGGCTATAGTTTCTTTATTTTATTCTTGCTTACCAAATCTGATAAGGAGATGAGGTTTGTAATAGATATGATTCCATTTTAGCAAGCTGCTTAAAGTTTCATTGAAGTTTACATAGCATTGAAATTGCTGTGTACTGATACTCCTCACCATAAACAGTATTATTGAAACTGAAACTAATATAGTAAATTAGCCTGCCACATCACTTTACTTTGTGAATTAACAAAATGCTTTTGGTTATTTCAGCATCCTGTTTGTGGAATTGCATGCAGTATTTCACAGGAATTTTAATAAAAAAGAGATTGTAATGTCTAAGGCTTAGCTACTGGAATTAGAATCCAGACTCCAACCAGAAAATGTTGCTTGCTTCACAGCACGGGATTGCGTTTTGGGAAAATATTGCATCTACTGCCTCTGCAATAATTTTTAAAAAAATCATGCTGCTGACTATCTTTACTATATAGGATTCTACACTGGTGTTTTGACGTGGAAAATACTCCTACTTCAAATCATATTTCTGAATTAGCTACATGATAACATTTAAGAAATTTCATAGTAGACTAGTTAATAGTAAATATTTTGCAGGGTGAATTATTACTGTAGAAAAAGGAGGAGGTAGGAAAAAAATTACTGAGTAGAAGATGCATTTTGTTAACTTACTGATTTCTCTCTTTTACTTTTCCTCCAAGTTTACTCCATTACCATAAGTGCTTATCATTGGCCACTGAGATTTAAAAAGCTTACTTAGAGGTCCCATCTTTGCAGCAAATGATAGTGAGTTATTACATGGCGAACAAAACCTATCTTTAACAAAGTTTTTCATTTTGATTTAAAGAAAGAGATGCATCCTGCTTTTTTCTTAACCTTTTCCAAACGTGTGAATAAAGCCTTACTTTTTTTTGAGAATTTAAAGAGGAAAACTGTGAAACCACGCAAAAAGACCGGATCAGTCATCCACCCCCAAATCACCTTTCCTCTCATACTCCTATTTCAGGATATTACTTTTGCCTCTGTTTCCTATTATCTCTTTTCTCTGGCATCTGATAGTTTTGCATTTAGACTGACTTTGAGGTTTTTTTCCTTCCTATAGACCTGAAAAGATGGCCAAACTTCCTGTTATTTTAGGAAATCTGGATGTTACAATTGATAATGTGTCACCAGATTTTCCAAGTAAGTATTAATAAACACTGTTAAACGGACATTCAGACTTTTTCTCTTCAGTTTTTTTATTGGGCTTTTTATGTATTTTCAGATTATGTTAACTCATCATACATTCCCATGAAACAGTTTGAAAACAGTACCAAGACACTAATAACATTTGAAATAGAGGAATTTGTTCCATGTATACCAAAACACACTCAGCCTTTCACCATCTACAACAATCATCTTTATGTTTATCCAAAGCACTTGAAATATGACAGTCAAAAGTCTTTTGCAAAGGTGAGTACAGGAAAAATGTACATTCTTCTTTCTCAGGTTTGGTTAAGATTTTTTACATATTATATTTCTGTTCTGATCCTTATGATTAAGTGTTTGTGTTTTTGTTTTTAAATGCTGCTTTAGGCTAGAAATATTGCGGTATGCATTGAGTTCAAGGATTCTGATGAAGAGGATTCTTTGCCTTTAAAGGTTTGTCTTTTGATTTTTGTGACTGATAAAAGAAGATCGTGGACAGTTAGCTGTGTAACACAGCAGCGCTGGATTAATTTATCTAGTTTGGGATGGCAGCTTGCTGTCCTCCTTTTGTATTTGGCATAAGAGTATCTTCTAGATGACTTGCTTGTTTTTAATATAAAAGATTACTTAAGAACCCTCAGAGCATTTAATTTCTTTATATAAACAAAAATTCCAAGAATAAACTTCTTGTGAACAAGGGTGGCTTATGCCTGCTCTACAGAGGAATTCTTATGTTAAAACAGTAAAGCTTTAGATCAACTGCAGAGCCAAGCTCTGTGTTTGTTTATAAGCTACAACAGTGTATAAGAGGTGCCTGGAAGAAAAGAAGTAGAAAAACGTACAGGAATCCTAAGGTGAAATCACAGTGTCAGCTCTACTGCACAGCAGGCAGACTGCAGGTCACGTAATTCTCTGTCTGTGCAAAAGAACCAAGTTAAACACAAGTTAAAATATTTCAAATTCTAGATGAAACAGATTCTAAGATGAGAGTGAAAAAGGATCATGGGATTTTTTTGTTCTGTTTTTTCCTTTTTTCTATTATTAGTGTATCTATGGTAGGCCAGGTGGACCAGTATTTACTAGAAGCGCGTTTGCTGCTGTTTTGCACCACCATCAAAATCCGGAGTTTTATGATGAGGTAAGCTACGTTTCTGAGGTAACTTTTACTGGTTTAGGTGTTATGTAACTTTCAAAAATACAAGAAAAGATTTGAGGATTTCAAAGTTCTTGATAATGATTTCAGTTAAATCAGACCCCCCTGCTCACTGTAAGTAGATTTTTGTAAGTTTTGTGTGTGTTATTCTTAATCTTGCTTCAAATAACATATAAACTGGAATTGCTTTTTACTTGTGTAACCAGTAAGGCATGTCACTACTCTAGCTGAAGACTTGTACAAAGATTGTGATTCTTTGCCTTTCAGATTAAAATAGAATTGCCCACTCAGTTACATGAAAAGCACCATTTGTTGTTCACCTTCTACCATGTCAGCTGTGACAATTCAAGCAAAGGGAGTACAAAGAAGAAAGATGTTGTTGAAACACAAGGTTTGTATGTTAATGCTTTACTTTCAGTAACTACTGGAGAGATTTTATTAAGTATGCTTATCGGGTAACCTGTGATTTTTGTGATCCATGTAACGTTTTCTAATTACATTATACTGACTGAAAGATTTCATTAAGTAATTCTTTTAATTTAAATGTTTCAAATGGTGTTTTAGAATGTATATCAAATATGGGTTTTTTTTCAAACTCAGTGACAATTTGCCTTTTTAATTGTTTCTAATCATTTGAGTTCAGATAATTTGGCTCTTACAGTCACATTTTCTGCTTTATGAATTACATATCGGAATTATACAATAAGAATTTCATAAGAATTTATGTAAAGATTCATAACATATTTAAAATTACTTGCCTTTCATGTTCCATAGTTGGGTATTCTTGGCTTCCTCTAATAAAGGATGGAAGAGTGGTGACCAATGAGCAACACATCCCAGTGTCAGCAAATCTTCCATCAGGCTATCTTAGTTATCAAGAAGTGGGGGTTGGAAAGGTATGTTATATAAAATTGCTCTAATCTTTAAAAAAAGGAGAGAAGGTTTGGTTGTAATTCCCCAGTCTGCTAAGATTTAAGTAATTTTCTAGTAGAAATTTTTTTCTTTTATAGTTGAAATGGAGCGCTTTGTGAAAGTTAGACAACTGACTTGGAAACAAACAAACCCAGACAGACATGGGAGACAAAACTTATGACTAAATTCTGACTTCTACAAGGATTTGAATCAACCTAACCCAATATAGTTTTCTGTTTAAATTGTTAAATATTTATTTCTGTTATTATTTGGCTGATGTACCTAGGAAATGTTTGTTTCTTTTTTTTTTGTTTGTAATAACTAACAAGAAGTTACAGTAATTTTAAAATATATTAAACTATTTTGAGTTTATGAAGATATGCAAATAATCTGAAGTCCTTTACTAAATTTTTTTTAGCATTTCATGCTGTCTCCTTTCAGTAAGTCCTTTATTCCTGAAAAAGTCGTATTCTCACATCTTGATTTTTGTGATCCCTTTACTTCACTAGTAAAATTTATGGCTGTATTTTTCAAAGCAGAAAGCTTGCAAAACTGTAGTAATAAAAATGATACTGAGGAGGATACAAAATGTTAAATGTGATAGGGGATTTGACTAAGAGAATGAAATGCAGAGACAAAATTGACTCATTTTGGAGGAAGAGGCCTAAAATCAAGAGCAATAGGTGCTGCTCTCCTCCTGTTCTGTCACCTTTTCTTTTTTAAACTCTGCTGTAAGCTTTCCAACCATTGTCTCCTTCACATCTTTCATCTTTTCACATTGTAGGTGTACTCTTTATACCTCTGCTGTTCGTCTCTGCTCATGCCCATGGGTAGAAGGTTAGGACCAATATGACTAGTTGTATATCTAGCAGTAAAATCTCTCCCTAACTGGTTGTGAGGGTAGACAGCTGAGCATTCCCATTCTCAGTTCTTTGGAAATGAGATGGGAAGGAAGCATTGGCTGCTTCACCTATCAGTGACTTAAGTTTTGAAGCGTGTCTATATCTGTGGAAATTCTTGTGTTACTTCTCTCAGAAAACTAGCAGATATTTCTCTCTAGTCAGAAGTTTCTTTGCAAGGTTGTAGTGGAAACATGAGATCTGTGACTTATAGAAAAGCAATTTTGTTAGCCAGTGAGGGAGCTACTGTGGGACTTCTTTTAAAAGAACATTTTAAGCTTCATAAATGCTTTTGGTAGTATTGCCTGCATAATTTTCCCTTTTTTTTTTATAACTTTATTCATTGCACACATTTCTTCAACCTGTATTACTTTTTTTTAAAAAAAGTGTTGCTTGTGGTACTATAAACAAATTGTTTTACTCTAGTATACTGCTACATTATTTTATTTTTCCTCTGCATGTGTGTGTGCAGCATTCTGGTCCTGAAATTAAATGGGTAGATGGAGGCAAACAACTGTTAAAAATATCCACTCATCTGGTGTCCACTGTGTATACACAGGTGAGTCATAAACCAAATTAAATTAGAGAAAGTTTTAGGGACAATCTATGTTTGTTATATGTATACACAATATTTGGGAAGATTCTTAAACTCAATACCCTGATCTCCTTTTTTTTTTTTTTTTTGTGTCTCCTGGACACTCTACATGGTATCTGTCTTTCACATCAGCTGTGAAAAACAGCAGATCTTAAATGGAAGCTATTCAAAATGTGAGCCTTTTGTCTAACATTGTCATCCATTCCAATCTGAATTTTCCTGTTAGATGAGACGTCATAGTTGTCTGAAAGCTATTTACTGGCATGTCTACAAAGCAATGAGTCCTCTTACAGCTACTCATAAAATACATATTAGGATCGTTTGGGATAATTAACTTTAAGTATGCTATTTTCTGCATGTCAGTTAGTTTGAAGCAAATGTAGGTGGTATTTTGTGTAATGGGTATTCAAAAATCATTGGAAAATTCTTATGTGAATTAAAAAAAATCAATGTTACATATAGACTGAATTAGTCGTCAGAGTAGTGCACATCAATTATTTTTGAAAATCATATCTATGAACACATGGATTTCTATTTAAAAATATATTTAAAGTGTTTTGTTTTGGATTATGGATAGCAATGTTAGATATTGTTTAATTTGTTGTTCTTTTTGTCTTTACAGGACCAACACTTGCATAATTTTTTTCAGTACTGTCAGAAAACAGAGTCTGGAGCGCGTGCACTAGGAACTGATCTTGTAAAATATCTGAAGGTATAAAATGGCAGTGAATAACAGATACTACTATTTCTTTATACTTTTGCAAAATGTAGAAGCTTCAGATGTTTTCTAGGTCTCATTAATGGAATATGCAGTATAAAATGAACAAAAAGTTACTTCTTGCCCTAGATAAATTTACCATTGCAATATAAGAGGAAACCACAAAGGAATAGTGAGACAGTATTGGTCGCTGTTATGAGTGATAATTTCAAAACGCTAATGGCTTAGTTTGCAATATAATCAAATGTAACTCATGCGGGAATGGTAAGAAATTATGACTCTTGATTTGCTAAACTTTTGCTTAGGAGATCATCCTTGTCATGTCTACAGTTCTCTCTCGGGGTTAAATCAATAGAGTGCATGGTTTCCACAGCAATTTTGTCTTAACCGAGTAGGCCAGATTTTTACTACGAAGGCCAAAATTCAGTCACTTTAAAATCCATGTAAGGTATCACAGGTAACTCCTGATTTTCTTAAGCACTACAGAGTTTATTGTTGTAACTGAATACCATCAATTAATAAAACTGGACTGTCGACTCAGGACCGTTTAAGTAAGAACTTAACTATTGAATGTGGCACGCTTCTGAAGTGGACTTGCTTTGTCACGTTGGTTATCTCAAAACTATAGATCTGAGCCCCCCCAAGACCTCTGTGATCACCTTTGGTACAAAACAGAATACAGTACATTAACAGCGGGAAGATGGAATAAGTTGATTTGGAAATAGTTTTTTTTAATTATTATTACCATTATTTTACTGTCAGACCTTTTTCTCGGTCTTTTCTTTGTCCTAATCATTCTGAAATTTTGCAATCCCAAAGCATGTTGACAAAGCATATGACGATAATACAACCCCTTAGAATTGATTCTTGCAATGGTAGCTTCACATCAAAAGTGTAAGGCAAAGAACAAGTAGTCTTGTAGCTCTTGTAGCTGAACTTCATCATCCCCCATGGTTACTTAGAATGAGTCACTAGAGATGCCTCTCACTTGCTACTGATGTTCTTGTTTTGATTTAAGATGTTGTTTCTCTGTGTTTCTCACTTACAGTATCTGTTTCAAGTTCCTTCATAATTTTAGATCTGGAGCCATCCTTATTTCCACTGCTTTCTGCAGCAGTAATTGTACCAAATAGTCCCCAGTTAGATGGCGCAAGCACTAAGCCTGGTGGTGGTTTGGCTTTAAAAGTCAGCACTCCGCAGTATCAAGAGGCTCTATTGGAGTTAGAGATAGCTTATGTGCAGAATTGCTCCCTGATGCAACACTTGCATATCCTGTGTCATTGTGACACTTTTCAAAATATACAATCTTTCTAACTGAGCATATGTGGTTTGTACCGTGAAGATATCTCTCCAGAAGAGACGGAACAGGAGAAGAACTGCTGCTTCAAAGTGTTTCATCTTGCCTTGAGGCCAAGGGGAATATTTTATTTTTCCCGAAGTAATCCTTATAGGAGATTGTGATCCTGCTGTCTGAGATTTCTGTTTGAAGACGGGAACCTCTTTAAGTCTCACTTCCTACTGTTGGTACTTTTTTAGCAAAAAAAAAAAGTTCTGTCAAAATACAAACAAAGGAATCATTCAGATTTTTAGAAGTCCTAGTCATAAAAGGCATTTTTCTCACAGGTGCAGCTTTGCCTTCGTGTCTTCTGGTTGTGGTTTTGAGATTGGTTGGGGCACTGAACCTTTATCATTTGACTTAACCTGTCTTTTTTTTCTCTCCATATAATAAAGATGGTATATTTTGAGTATCTGTTATCATGAATTAGAGGTCTTAGAGTCTGACCTGTGGCTCACAGAAGCTCTTTAAAATTGTCAGTATGGTTTCCATCACTTTTTTCCAAGGGATGTAGCCTTCCTGCTACTTGAGGTGCCAGAGAAAATGGCAGATGTTTTCTGGTATCAAGAAGGGAATGATTATGGCCCATACTGAACCTCAGGGAATTGAATGTCTTTATTGACAAGTTCAGGTGAAGAAACAGAATTTGCTCTTTCTGGTGCTGTAGTATGAAGCAGTTGGTCTGGGAAACAGTCAGATGCTATGTGAGAAGAGCCATCATTACTAAAATCTCTGCATACGTGACAGGTCTGAATCAGTACTATTAAAAAATCAGTTTGCATACCATGGAGAGCCTCTTTGTGAGGGTCCTGGCGTCAGTGACTGTTCATGTTATGAGGAATGGAATGGCCCTGTGCTTTGATGTGGGCAGTTGGTTCATTCTTACTTCAGAAGCCGAAATTGTAAACAACCCTCAGTCCGTTTCTGGCATGTTTGATTCGTTGGGATTCACAGTACTTTGAAAATCCCACTGTTTCTTAAATTTATCAGAACTCTACTTGAGTCTGATATAATCAAAATCACTTCCAGGGAGTAGCATGGCTATTTCAGATTTATCTTGCTACCCATTGACCATCAAAAATTACACTTGGCTGGAATCAAAGGGTTAATTCTCTTCTTGATATGTACAACTCTTGCTAGTCTGGTAGAACAAAATGACCATCAGATATGGAAGTATCTTTTTAGGGAAAACTGAAAAGAACACTTCCTCAGATCACTCCCAGATCACATAATTTACTTCAGTTGTTTGTGATCACGTATGCTGTAGTACATTTAGGTAGCTTATTCCTTTGCTTAAACACTTAATTTATTTACATTTATATTAATTCCACATTAGCAAAATCTATAGGTTCAGTGACAAGACCATGTCTTGCCAAAGTCCCTGGGACAAAATAATGCAACCACAGGGCCTCTTTATGACTTCTGCTTGTCATCAAACGCCAGAATACTCTCACCACACAGTATGAACATGTTCCACACCACCAGCTTAACACATTTTATTGACTTTATTGCCTCACTTCACAGTAACAGAAAACAAATGCTGTTTTCTGTGAATTTTCAAATTATGGCTGTTTTCAATTCCATTGGGCCAAACTCCTGTCTAGCCTGGCCTCCCAGGGACCCAAATACTTTTTACTTCGGCATATTGAGAGCTTGCCTTCTGTGTATCAGCCTTTACCAAAAAATGTCTGCATCCTGGACAAAAGCGTGAGCTGAAATTCCGTTTGCATGTTTACCCAGTGCACTGATATTCAGGATCTATAGAAAAGATGCTGTAGTGCATGACTGTTGTTTCCAAGAAAAATCGCATATCGTGTAGGAAGACTGTTTTGAGTCCTGAATAGTGTGAATGTGCACACAGGAAAACGTTCAGAACCATGGCAGCTACTTAACACTGAATGGAAATGTTTGAAATGTGTTGTCTGTATGCATGTTCAGCAAATATAGTCTTTTTTTTTTCTTGTTTTTTTTTTTTTTTTTTACCAAACTCCCTTTAACTCCAGGGAATTTTGTGGCATAAACCAACGTAGGATGAAATGCCATACACTGCCTTTTATGTCAGGGTGGTTACTTCTGTAATATCTTTTGCATGTGATGGAATGCAAAGGCATATCATGAAGAAGTTGAGTGGTCAGTAATTCACTGTCTCCAATTTCCAGCATTAGGTAGTTAGGGATTTTAGTTTGTTCTATTTTTTAATGTATTAGTTTATTGTTTTGCAGTAGCTAGTATAACTAGTATTGCACTTACCACAGGTAAGCAATCTGTATGGTTTTGTGGAACTTCTGTTTGCTAAATGTCAGCATTGGTAGACAAAATAGCAAAGTAAACCAGAGAGTCAGTGTCAGCTTGCTGTGGTATACACAGGTCATCTTTTCATTGAAATGTTACCTAGTATGCATTTGAATGGAAAAGTACAAGTAACTACTTCTAAAATCCTTCTAACAAAGCCTAAGTTTTATTCATAATTAAGCCAAATGTAGAAAATATTTGCCAAACATTTATGTTGGAAACTATTCTCAGTCGCTTTCTGTGCAGTTTTATTTCAGCTAATTAACACCAAATAGTGGAAGCCGCATGTATTTTTGGAAAAAGACTTGTATTAAAGCTTATTGTTTCAGAACTTGCGATTTAAATGCTGTTGTTTCAAGGGAGTGACAGTATTACTGCTTTCTTTTAGAGCCTTCATGCTATGGAAGGCCATGTGATGATAGCTTTCCTGCCTACTGTTCTAAATCAGTTGTTTAGAGTTCTCACTAGAGCAACTCAAGAGGAAGTTGCAGTCAATGTGACAAGGTAAAGAATTTCAAGTGCTTCATAGAGTTTTAAGTGACCACTGGGTTATCACATAAACCTGTAACTGAGTAGCATTTTTGCTGTTGCAATCATAGCTTGCTTTGTAGGCTTACTTGGTTTCTGTCTACTGTTTAGGGTTATTATCCATATTGTTGCTCAGTGTCATGAAGAAGGCTTGGATAGCTACTTGAGGTCTTATGTCAAGGTAGGTAAAAGTAAATGAAATGTTTCATTTATTATTTCTTTAAAAAGAGTATATTTAAATTTAGTTGCATCTGTTTAAATTCAATTGTTTCATATTATGTCATAGTTTCATATTATATTCTGTTTTTTCTCCCCAAGTATGCTTATAAAGCTGAACCCTATGTTGCTTCTGAGTATAAGACAGTACATGAAGAACTGACAAAATCCATGACAACAATTTTAAAGCCATCTGCTGACTTTCTTACAAGCAACAAACTGCTTAAGGTATACATTAAACTATACTTTTTACTGTATGTTCTTATCTGGTCATAACTGAAGAATAGGAACTAACTATATTGAAATAGTTGTTGAATACATGTGGCAATTTTACAGAACGTTTTCTTTTCTCCGCAGTATTCATGGTTTTTCTTTGAAGTTCTGATAAAATCAATGGCTCAGCATTTGATAGAAAACTCTAAAGTGAAGGTACGTCAACTTTTGAAAAAAAAGTATGTTATTCTAAAGAGAATTTATATAGTCTCTCCAATCACATATTTTTACTGCATATCAGAAGAAAAGGTTTTATATATACATGGTTATGATTTATATACAATAACTTTACTTGTAAGAAAGGGAAGGGAAAAAGCAAAGCAGCAGGAGAAATCAGTTGAAATAATAGACAGAAAAAACTACAGGGCTAGATGCAACATTATTATAAAAGGATAGAAACCCCTTGAAACCCATACAGCAGAGCAGTCTGTGTAAATCATCAGACTCTTTACTAAGATTTCTTAATACTTACGGTACAATGAAGCTAGAAGCAAGAGATATCACTGTGGACTTTGATGTGAGTACTACAAAAAAATATGTGGGCTTTTTCCTGAGCCGTACAGTAGCTGTGATATAAAATTACTCTCAGAACAGTGAATCATGTGGTTTACAGTCTTTCTGTATGCAGTAAGAAGTATCAATATTTAATTATGTGTTATTTCCTATGCTGTAAGGAGAATGCTAAAATTTTAGAAATAGGCATTTTTCTACCAGCTTGGCCTATAAGCAGTGTTTTTCTTACATTTGTGACAGCTTTTTAGTTTACTTACTCCTCTATTAAGGCAAGTCTTGAAAGTAAAGTTTCAAGTGTACAAAATAGTCCCAGCTGAGTAACATACCAAGCTGATCTGAAATCTTTGTCAGTATTTTCACTGTGTATTTAGAACATAACTGCAAGTCTGAAGTACATGGGCGGTTAGGGGGGGAAATAATTGTTTGGACAATGATCGGGTGAGAAAGCTTTAGAGTGCTACACTTAATACTAGTTTGCTGTGGTGTGATCAGTAGAGTTTGAGTCCCAGTTCAACTTGCTTTAAGTGTCTGGACTCTTCTAATACATTTCATTTTTAAAGAGCTTATTGATTCATTTTTCATTTAAGAAGCATGTGAACTCCATGTGATAATTGGTCAAATTAATTTTTCATCATTAGATATCCTGTAAAGTAACAGGTTTGATATCCAAATCCTAGTAACCATCGCTTTTTCTTAGAATACTAATACAGAATAAAAATGTTTTCCTGTTCATGTTACTGATTTATTTCTAGTTAGAAGAATTAAATCATACCACCAGGCTGACTGTCATCTAGTAGTAAATAAAAAAAATCTGCCTTAATACAGTACCTCTTTCCACTCTGTGAATGGAGTATTTCTTATTTCACGCCACTATTTTGAACTTATAATCAGTTAAATTAATTGTATTAATTTAATTAATTCAACTGAAATGAAAGTATAATCTTATAAAGCAGAAAACACTGAAAAAGCTGAAACTTTCTAGAGACTTGTAGAATTGAATTATAATTTTAGAATTTAAAAATTATATTGAAAAATTGAAAGAATTTTTGTTGCTTTTGGTGCTTATCTGACAGTACAGTATTTTACAGTATTCAGCTCTGTGACAAGATACAGTTTTTCTTATTACAGAATGTAATCTGGCCAACATTTTCAAAACATGGTGTGTGTGAAACTTGTATAGCTTGAGGGTGTTTTCTATTGGATTTGGTAGGTGATTCTCTGAAGAACAACAACGTGCAGTTTTTGCTGGGCGAAACAAAGTTTATGTAGTTTTTCCTGATTTTAACAAACCTACAGAAATCCTCACAAGTTTGGAAACAGCATATTGGTTTAAAAAAATCTTCAAAGAAAGCACTCACTTGCTGTCATGCAAACCCATTTCCTTAATTTAATTATAACTTCCTTACAATAGGGATTACATTTCTAAATTGAGATCAGATGGTGGATAAAATAAGTACAGTAGCATGTCATCTTTTTTTAAAGCAGGAATCTGTGTAAACAAACAAAACAAATGCAATTTACTTTTCAGAATGACTCAGCCAGTGTCCATGTTTTCAGTATCCTTTCCCATGTAATCTGCATTTCTTGTGTAGTATGGTATTCTACCATTCACACTACTACTAGTTCTTGACTATTTAAAAAAAAATAAAATTAAATTATTTATTTCCTTCACAAGCGCTGTACTGACTCATTTCCTCAAAGCCTAATGTGTCTATAATCCTAATAATACATTATGTTTGGAGAGCACCAGCATATACATCTGAAGTACAAATTCAATTTAATAAGACTCTCATTTTAGGGAAAACAAGGTTATTAAAGGAACAGTGTGTCAGTTACAGATGCCTGAGACTGATTTGATTAGCTCGTGTTATGGAAATACAGTGTAAAGTGAAGTAGGCATAACTATTACTCAGACCTCCATCTCTTAGATAATGGCTTAAGTAACTATAAGAGAAGGCACTGATTATTGTCCTTTTTTTCAGTAGTAACAACCAGTAGCTGAGATCTAATGGCCTCAGATTTGCTGTACTTGAAAGACAGCAATTCATTTTGTGATTTACTATATGCTGTGAATTACATGCTGTACAAACTGGGGTCTTCTGAGATCGATTTCTAAGGGTTATTACGAGTAAGCTTAGGATTTTCATTAAAATGCACCAAAAGATGTAGGCAGGAGACAATTCTGTGTTTATATTTCTGAAGATTGGTCTAGGAATTACGACCTTTCTTTAAGTGATATTTTACATCAACTTGTTGCATCAAATTTTGTCTATTACATGGTTTTGTATGATCATATAAATTCTGAAAAAATCTTGTTCATTTTAAGTAGTCTTTCTGCCTTACAAAATTCTTTAAGTAGGCTAAAAATTATATAATTTCATTTTAATGAAATGCTCTACCTATGCTCTACCTCTTAACAGCATGATTGTAAACACGTGTTGTGTACAAGGTGGGCGGAGAAAATACTGAGCATGGAAAGAGCATAACTCTTTTCAAAGAAAGTACTAATTGCTAGTTGCATTTTATTTCTGATTCCAAGTTGCCAGAAAGAAGCAGATAAATCACAAAAAAAGTGATCTAAATACTGATGGCACTTTTGGATCTATAAGATACCCCATTTTATTTCACAAAATAAGGATGCACAGTGAGGGTTTTTTATAGTCTCAGTAGGTTCTTTGGCCATAAATCTTTCTAAGATAATAACAGTTCATGCAGAGACTTTCTTATGCAGCATTGAAACTACCAAAATGTTGCCATGTTTTTGTAGGACTTACAGGTATGGAAACATGCAGTAATTCTATCTAAAGAAGAAAAAAAAAAACAAAACAACACAAAAGCCACAAACCCAAGCCCCAAAAACCCCACCCCCAAACCCCTAAGCTTGATACTGAAAAATATATGTCTGGCTTCTATTGATGTCCCACTCAATAGAGAGTTCTGCACGCTAGGTATACTAGTTGTGTAGGAAACTCATTCATTTCAGGTTAATATTTTGTTTCTTTTTAATAGTAACTTCAAATGCAATCCCCAAATAGAGCTGTTCAGTTGTACAAAGGAAAGAAATTATTTTTACGCACACCTTTAGATTCTAATACTTTCCTCTGTATCACCTTGAACTGCTGTTCTTATTCTTCCCCTGCAATAACATGAAGTAAGGTTCATAGTTTATAAACTACCAGAGTGACTTTTTATGACAGATTTTTGTTGTTGTCTCCACATTTCATGTTAAAAAAGATGTTTCCACTTTTAGAACTAACCTCTTTGTCATCTTCCCTGTGACATGAAAGAAAAAGGAGCAGAACTCACCTCTTGCTTGCGTGTATCCTCATTCCTGATCATCACTTCTTGATTTACAAGCCCCTTAGATATCAAATAAATTATTTTGCTCGCTTTTTTCTGTCTTACTGGGTAAAGTAATGAATTTTACATGCATTCAGATGTTTCCTACTTGTGAGATCTGATAAACAGATACATTTCTAAGTGCAGCAAAACTATTTCTATGGAAAAATTTTGTAGTGTCTTTTAGTATATTTAATAACTGTCCAACAAAGGCTGTTACAACAATATTGTAGGACACTGACTGGCATACCCACCAACAGAATTTTTAATTTTTAATTGTTATTTCATGAATGAGTACTGTTGCTATTTATACAGGGATCTGTTTCAACCTCAATTTCTATTTTTTTTTTAAAAAACACAACTAAAGACTTTGAAGCACAGTTGAAACACAAAGGGAACAAATTGTGTAATCATTGATCTGTGCAGGGACTTGACAATGACTTGTTCTGCCTAGGAATGTTGCATTCAATATAGTTAAAAAAACTTATTTAAATAAAAAAGTATTCAGAGCACTTGGGATGTTTTGACTTCAGTTTTCAGAAAGAAAAGACGTAATGACTGTACATTTGAAACAGTTTTCGTCAACATCAACTTCTTCAGCCTCACACCACCCGTCGTTAAGTCCCTTCAGACAAAAGACAGAATCTTTATTAAAGATTGTAAGATGTAGAGAAATAAAAGAGGTTCTGCATGCCAAAAAGCTGAAGAGAACTTATTGACCAATATGGGTCAGAATGTACAAAATCATTGATGAAGATAGTATAGATGGTGAGTGGAAAGGAGGAAATTGTGAACACAGAGGAAATCTTTTAAGCTAACAGGCAAACTACCTAAAAGCAGGGGGAAAGAGTTATGATTGTGGAAACTTAAAAACATGGAGAATAAGATTCTGAAGTCTGAGATTTGAAGTCACTGATGAGCAAGAGAAAGAAGCATGGATGAGAATTTCCACAATGGAAAAAGGCAAAGGAGTTACTAAGAAGATTGTTGCAGAACAGCAAAAACTGGGTTTTTTTACAAGACAGAAAAGAGAGTCTGATAATGCAGTTACTATATGTGAACCAGCTGGTGTCTGCTTTGCAAAGGAAGATAGATAAAATGAAATGCTTACCTTTTATCCTTGGCTTCTGTCAGCAAGTTTATTGTAGTATAGAAAAATATTAATGCATTACACTTACAAACTTATACATATGTTTTGTCATCAAAGACTGCCTTGCTTGAATTTTAGTAACAGATGTTAGTACACGTTGTAATATTCTCTTTTAACCAAATGCTTTTTTACCCCTCAGTCTAGAAAGTTCAGGAAAATCTTGAATTTAAAGAAACGTTACTTTAATTGAGAAATGAGAAAATTTGAAACCTTTCTTTGTCTGCCCTTTCCCTGCCAGGTTACCTATATCTCATCTAAAGTAAGTTTTCTGATCTATTTTGGTGTTATAAACTATATTAAATATTGTATCTGAATTTGTTTCTAGCTGTTGCGAAACCAGAGATTTTCCGCTTCCTTTCATCATGCGGTTGAAACAGTTGTTAATATGCTAATGCCACACATCACTCAGAAGTACAGAGACAATCCAGAGGCTTCAAAAAATGCAAACCATAGCCTTGCTGCCTTTATAAAAGTAGGTACACAAGTGACTTGTTCTCTCTGTTTTTTTTTTTTCCCCAATAATTCTGCTTCTTCATGGATTTTAAAGAATGTTAAGGCCAACTCATATAAAACTGAATATGCATAATGCTTTTTAGGTATAATTCTATGTCCAAGTTAAAATGCATTGAAGTATAATTTGTGTCTTCTGTAATCAAGAAGACATCTGTTCAAAAGTTTGATTTTTTTTTTTTAAATGAATTTATGTTTTATCCAAAATGTATATTGAACTTTCTATTTTTTTCCTTTAAAAATATTATCTAGCTTACCTTCTAATTCTACAACAGCTTCATACCTTGAGGAGTGTTTTATTTGCATGCATTTTATGTAGACAGACTTTCAGTGTCTTTCCTTTTTCAGCCAATAAGATCCAGTAGGGAGAAAAAAGGATGGAAAATAAAATGGTAGATAAAGCTGCTGGTGGCATGTCATTTTCATTTCTGTCAAGATAGACTTCTCTTCACACTGCTTTTTATTTACAGTTTGTTTACATTCTGCACTCTAAGGGAAAATCTGGTATTCATGTATTTAGTCTGATTGTTTTACTGTTTTTTACATTCAAATTGAAATATCAATGATGTGTTTGGAAAATAAACTTGTTAAATACAGAAATATAATTACTGAGCACTGAGACAGTACTAAATCATTTCTATCTTGGTTTTGCTTGTTTTCGCCAGAGGTGTTTTACTTTTATGGATAGAGGCTTTGTTTTCAAGCAAATCAATAACTACATCAGCTGCTTTGCCCCAGGAGATCCGAAGGTACTCAATGTTTTTAAACAAACTGTTTTTAGGAGCTGCCTCTTCTTGATGCATGTGGATAAAGCCCTGCATTAATTCCTCAGACTTCTTCCCAGTTACATTCAAACTCCCTGTGCTGTGCCTGGGCCATTTTTTTCCCATCAAATCACTTTTTCATATTTTGATTCCCATCTTCAGGGGCAACTTCACCCTAGAGTGTGTGTATTGTGAAAGTGGTGCGGGGTGGGGGTACAACACTAACAGAAATTTTAAGCCTGAATGTGAGAAAGGTTAAAGTTGGAAGAGCAGATATCTGATAAGCTTCTGTACATTTACTGTGGTGGTGAACGCAGGTACCAGATGTCTGAAGAATTTCTTCTGTGGGTCAGAACTTTTCTTACATCAATGTGTAATATGCTAGTAAATTTAAATAAGTTTGAACAATGGGAACAGTAAATAGAACTATATCCAGTTATCAAGTATGAATTATGCTGGAATTATTTTATACTGACATAAGGAACTTTGACAAGTCTATATCCCTTACGCCGCAAGACTGAGAGTAATCACCCTTTTGTGTCAGAAAGCTGCTTTTAATGTGTTATTCAAATCACTGCATCAGTTGTTTAATTTATACTTTAAAATTATTTTTGCAGACTCTTTTCGAGTTCAAATTTGAATTTCTTCGTGTAGTCTGTAATCATGAGCACTACATACCTTTGAATCTACCAATGCCATTTGGAAAAGGCAGAGTTCAGAGATACCAAGGTAAATTCTTCCGAAGAAGTCTGTGGTATATTTGTTAGACATCACCTTTTTATTATTATGCGTGTAGACTGTGTAACCTCAGGACTATGAGATGGTGGAAACCTCAGAAGTGTTAGACAGAAGCCTAAAGTTGTAATCCTTTCATTTGAACTTAAAAGAATAGTTTAGGCAGCAGAGTAATCTATCCAAAATATGTAGTCATTGAAAGATATGGTAAACTACATCCTTGACTCTTCCTCCCTTTCCTGCTATGATTATTAAATTTGCATTTTTTCATGAGTTAGCTTTTAATTCACTAGCTGCAGAAGCTTGCAACACTCCTGTGGGCAGTGTGAGGTTTGGTGTACTTTTACTTTTTTTCATATACTCATTAAGGTTAAAAGGGACTTCAGTAGGTCTGTAGTCCAACCTCCTGCTCAGGTCACCTCAAGCCTTCCTTTCTCCAGATGGAACAAGCTCAGTTTCTCCTGACAGGGCATGTGTTCCAGCCCTCTAACTACCTTGGTGGTCCTTCGCTGGTCTCACTGAAGTTAAGACCTTCCTTCTACTAGAAGGCCCAAATACTACACACAGTATTACAGATATGTCTAACAAATGCCAAATAAAGGGGAATAAACACTTCCCTTGATAAATTGGCTATGATCCTGTTGATACAGCCCAGTATGCTGTTAGTCTTCGTTGTTGCCAGAATGCTGTGCTAACACCTGTTGAAGCTACTGTCCACCTGGGCCCCTAGGTGTTTTTCAGCAGAGCTGCTCCCAAGCTAAGGCATTCCACAGCTGGTACCATTGCAGGAAGTTCATCCATCCCAGGTGCAGAATTTTGCATTTGTCCTTGTTGAATTCAATTAACGTTTCTGTTGACCCATTCCTGTAGAATCCAGATTCTTCTCAAATGCAGCCCTGCCTTTGAGAATATGGACTGTACCCCATCCACAAACTTGATGAGGGTGCATTCCATCTCTTTCAGGTCATTGATGAAGTAGTATTAAGCAGGACAGACCCTGGGAAACTCCTCTTGTTGCTGGTCTCCAAGTAGAGTACAAACCATTAACCATCAACCTTTGAGCCAAATGATCCACCTAGTTTGTTCGCACATTTAGGTGTCTATTCACTTAGACTGTAATGTCTCAGTTTGGATACAATGACCATGTGGACATCTGCTATTCTCCCCTTATCCACAGATCTAGTGAGTTCATTGTAGAACACATGTCAGTCAAGCATGGTTTATCCTGGGTAAAGCATGGTTTATCCTGGGTAAATCTGTCCTGACCATTCCTGGTCACACTCTTCTTCACTTGCTGAAAAATGGCTTCCAAGAGGACTTTTCCAAGGACCAAAGCGACACCTGTAGTTACCTGGATTATTTTTCCCATTTTTGAAGATGTGTGCAATGTCTACCTTCAGTCACTGCAAGGTCCCAATTATGGGAAACCCCTGATCACTATGGCTGAACAAAGGTGATAGTGAGTCGTCTTCCAATGATATCAGCTGTCTCTCTCAGCATCTCATCTGGTGCTGCACATTTGCATGGCTGAAGGTCTCTTGTCAGATCCCTGACCTGATCCACTACTGATAATTTTCTTGAAGGTAGTCTCTAGACGCTTAAGGCCTGGGAACTATGGCAGTGAAGGATAAGGTAACAAAGGTATGGAGTACTTCAGCCTTACCCGAGTCCACTGTCCTTAAATCACAGTTCCTATTCAGCAAATATCCTGTGGTTTCCTTATTCAGGCTTTTAATGCTAATGCAGTGGCAGAAGCCGTTCTTATTGCCATTGATGTCCATTACCAGTTTCAGCTGTAGCTGAGCTTTGGCTTTCCTGGCACTATCTCTGCATACTTGATCAATGCTTCTATATTCCTCTTTTGTTGCTTGTTTTTGCTTCCACCTCATGTGCATCTTTTTATTTGCTCTTTTTTTCTTCTTTTTTCCTTTTGCACTGGAGCTCAATCATGAATGCTCTGTTTAGCCCAGTTGGGCTCCTGGTACATCTAACATTGTGCCAAAACAAAGAGTATGGTAGCCATTGCGTTTGTGGCTGTGAAGACATTATTCATTTCTTCCAGGCACCGAACTATAGCAGACATCAATAAGCAGAGGTGAGGAAGGTGCTTTAACAAGTAACAAGTAAACCATTTGTATTTTTGTAGATTAGGTTATATTTTCTGAAATATTTATTTAGCAGACTCTGTTGGCTAAGTAAAGTTGAGTGTAACTAATTAAAGCTTTCATCAAGGTGACAGAACAAGATTTGGGACTAAGAGATGGACAGCTGTGTAGAACTCGTTTCTGTCTTTGGCTTTTTCAGCCTTCAGGAGTGTCTTGGATAGTAACACTGCATAAATATTTCCACAGAAAAGGGACTATGAGTTGTCTGTTTTGGGGGACCTAAGAAAAGAGCAAAACTAGAAAAAATAGTGTTTCTGATTACACGATAAAGAACAGCGTAAAATAATGCTCCCTGGTGAATTAGGAGCTTGGCCAGGAAAGAAGACCTTTATCAGAAGTGTTTCTGGCTCTGTTTTGCCATATCAAGAAAAAGAGATCTTGGGTGACGTGGTTGGCTCTTAATTCAGTTACAAGAAGGCCTGTAGAACATCTGTGCTGTTTTTTCTGTGTTTCTCTCTGACTTAATGGTCTCTCATATTGGGAGAACCCTTTGAAAAATTAAAGTGCTTTGAGATTAGCATCTGTTTCTTGATTACTGTATTGAACAATGACTGTGAGTATGAGAAACTCTTGAACACCTTCTCAGCCAAAATTTTACACACATATATATATTCTAATAAACAAGATCTTCAAGCTAAAGTTTCTCTTCGGCTGTCATATTCAGTACATAATTGAACTGGATTATTTTATTACACAAAACATACTTCTAAAGGGGAGCAGTTTGACTTTGCTGTGTCAAATGTTCTGAGTTTGTGTGTGTGTGTCTGTTTATATAATATCTATAATCTATATGGGGCTTAGGATAGGTATTTACAGTTAGCTACTACTAGAAATACTTTATGAAATAAAATTTCATTGCAGTGAGTTAAGAGCAAATCTCCAAATACAATGTTCTTGAATTCCAATTCTATTGCCATTAACACTGACTATATAAATATTTCTGAAAATATAGTATTGTTTAATTGTAGCAGAAAAATTGTCTACTGTATTACAATGCAGGTCTGATTTCCGTACATTCATATAAGTTATGTTGTTTAAATACTATTGTGTGATAAATGGAGATGAAATTGCTTAATTTGGTCATGCGTGTTGCAATTGCAGTCTCTTCATTACACTTTTACTACACACTGCAAATTTTTAGGAGTATTTTCTAAGAGAAAATCAATTAACCAAGGTCACAGTTTTTAGCAGGCTTTATAGTCTATATTCGTAATAGATACATGTGTAAGGTAGTGAAGAAGGAACTTAATAGTGCAGTACAGAAATCTAAAACTTCTTAATCCATGTTTTGCCTGCAGTCCTTTAAATTTACTAACCTAGGACTGAACCACAGACTAAAAGTTAAATTCTACTTGTACCATACAACTAAATTCCTGAAAGATAGAATTTGCACAACCTTTTTGCACTATATGTGTTTTCAGTACCTGAGCATAGATTTAAAATTGGAATTTGGAGCTATAAAAGGCTGCTCCAGGTAAATTTAATAGGAACACTTTTGAATATTGGACAGTATATAAATTTTTTTTTCAAAATGACATATTTAGATTTAATCATGTTCTGTTGATTGAATATACATTGTCATTGTCTGTTTAATAAATGCATCATTATGCAGTGAATTGGGCTGAGTATATATTAATAACTATGATTAAATATTATATATGTATGAATATATATGAATTGGTCAATAATGTTGGAAACATTTTAGTTCAGCCTTAAATTAATTGATAAATTGATTTAAGTAGTACCATTCCTTACACAGAGCTTGTACTTTACTTCCAGACCTTCACCTGGACTATTCATTAACTGATGAGTTCTGTAAAAATCACTTCCTAGTGGGACTGCTTCTAAGGGAGGTGGGCAATGCACTACAAGAGTTCAGAGACGTGAGGCAGATTGCTATCAGTGTACTCAAGAATTTGATGATAAAGCATTCTTTTGATGATAGATATGCTTCCAGGGTAAGTGTATTGCTATTTTGGTAGTGCAAAATAATAAAGATGAAGTGTGGAAACATTTCTTTCACAAAAAACTTGTTAATTTGCAGCAATGCTATTTCTGTTCAGACTGTAATGAAAATATGTATGAAAATTTTATCAAAATCAATCTGCAAATCCCATATTTTTACAAAACGAAAACACAAAGCACCTTTTAACATAATTACGTGTGTTTATTACATTTTAGCACAGTGTAATCTAACTGTTGTTCTTAAAGTAATCAGATTTTTACAAATGCTTTTAAAGCTCTTATTTTCATTAAAAATTAACTTTTAATATTTGGCAGCTGTCCTTCCATCATGTATTATTTGTAAAATAAATATGAGAAAGCTACAAGTCATAGTAGTAAATTTTGAGTGATTTTTAATTTTCCTGACTTTAACTTCAGTTGTGCTGTGGAGAGTCCATAAAATTTTAATGGAAGATATCATTAATTTATCAAGCTAACATAATATTAATTTATTGGTTAGTCTTAGATAAAATCATATTAATTTAGGGGTTTTTTTTGCTGCATTGTACTGAAACAGTAAATAAAATTTACTTTCCTTTTGTGAATTAGAATTAAATACAGAGATGATCACTCGTTTTGCCATTTATGAACTTATGAACGTGGGCTCTGGCTTGGCAAATATTTAATAAATGTTCAATTTTTGTAACTTAGGAGTGACTAGCTTAAAAAAATTGGTGATTAAAAATTAAATCTGTAATTTGTTAATGAACTGTTAAACTCTATTTAGAGCCATCAAGCAAGAATAGCCACTATGTATTTGCCGCTCTTCGGACTGCTCATAGAAAATGTTCAGCGAATCAATGTTAAAGATGTGTCTCCATTTCCTGTTAACCCTTCCAGCAATGTGAGTGACCATTTCTATTTGATATTCTGAATTATTTTTATCATAATTTAATAGTAACGTGTATATGGAACACCGTACTTCTCACAAACAGAGTTTCATAAGCTTCAGAATTCTGCAAGGTTTTCTCCTTGCTTTTTATGGAATCATAGAATGGTTAGAGTTGGAAGGGACCTTAAAGATCACCTAGTTCCACCAGGGACACCTTCCACTAGGCCAGGTTGCTCGAAGTCTAGCGGAAAATTATAAAATTAAAAGCTTAGCAAACCTTCACGATTTTGGCTGCAGCTTCTCTGGTCCAGCTAAGTTACACCTAACATGATAACTGGCTAGTGTGGTCCTACATACAGGTTACAGTGCCTTTATCGATCTTTACTTGAACCTGTGAAGATTTTTGGAGATTGCAAGGATGCTAGGCCACAGAGATTGCCACAGCATCATTCTAATGCCATGTGATTATACTGCCATGTAACATCTCTCCTTTTCTGTATCTCTGGTGCGTGTGCCTGTATTTTGATACAAACTATAGACCACACAGGATTGGACCTACTGCATCTTTTTGAGTGTTTTAAGAAGAGCAGACAAAGAAGCTGAAGGAACAGTGTATTTGAAGTAAAAAATACCAGTTGTTTCTACAGTTCCTTCCTTTTGTGTCTGTTAACCAGTTTTGGTACATTTTTTTGTGAGAGGAGATTTCATTAAATTGTCTCTGTTTTTTACTCAAAAAATACGCTTCTCTTCAGTCTGCCTGCTAGTTTCTATAAACAGTTTGCCTCTGTTCTTGTGGATCCTGGCACTGGAGGCACTTGCACACACTTCATTTCTATGCAAGAGGATATTCCTCTGACATCTAACACATAGAGAATTAGTTTGCTAAAATCCCAATAAATCCAGTAGTTGCTGTTACTGTTCAGCAGAAAGAATTGCATATTGGTGGTAGATTTTTTTTTTTTTAAAGCTTATTTTCCAGTTCAGTCCAACATAAATGAATTAAATGGACCACAAAAAAAAAAAGGTTAATTTTCTAGAAATTAGGGAATGATTTTTAACCATAAAGGAGCGTGCTCTTGGAACAGCTGTAGTGTAAGAGGGCTACAGGAGAATGAATTCAAATGGAATTTGTGAAGATTTGTATTGCTGTATTATAGTTGCATACAATTATTGAATTGAAGATTTAATTATTAATGTATTTTATTTTTGTCCATATCTTGCTGTGTTCCATTTGGTATTAAGAAAGAAATTCATGATACCCTTCCAACAAGACAAATGTTTGGGTCTTTTGGCAATATTTGTTTTATAGTGTTTAAAATTCAATGGAATATTAAGTTAGTTCTTCAATGTTTCCTGAGGTATATTAAGTTTTAGGCTGTCCCAAGCTTGTGTAAATACCTGAACATCTCATTCCATCTTTTTGAGCATATTTAATAAAAATTAAAATTTAAGAAACAAATGTATACCAAATACTGGTCTCAAAGGTAAAGTATGTCGTATTCACTAAATCCATAATGTTGGAAAACAATAATCTCATTTTCCTCTCTTTTCCAAACAGAGTGCAAAGGATGATGCACTTAATTTGCCAACTGCAAGTCAGCTAGTAACACCACAAAAATCAGGAAACACATTGGATAACAATCTTCCTAAAGATCTGTTTGGTGTTATCTCTGGCATTGGTAAGCACTTAAAAAATAAAATAATTTTTAAAAGGACCAGTTTCCTTTTTTCTTTGTTACCAGAAATAATTGTTGTGTTCAACTGTGTTTGCTCTGTGCATGTATACTTGAATGTTATTGCTGCTTTAATTAACAGAACCCTAATGCAATTAGCAGTTCTGCGTGGGCCAGAATTCACAGCCTGTACATGAAATCTTTCTTTTGGGATCTTTTTGGTTTTGCTTTTCTATTTGAAACTAAAGCTGTTTCTTGGAGAGAGCCGATTTGTTTTTTCCGTGTCAAAGGTGATAGTTTTTGCTTGCTGCAGAGAAACAGGAGATAAGACCAGCTGTAGTCACTTATGGCAAGAATGCCATAATCCATGATTGTACATGATGTTAGGGATCACCTCGAAGTGGAGTGCTGCTTGCGCACACCTGTGGGCATCCTCCTGTCTGGCTTTATAATGTGTTTTTATTTTTGTTGTTGTCTGCTGTAATTAGTTGTGTCACTTACTAGTGAATTAAAATGAGAACAAAACCAGATAAAAATAGGGAAGAGGGATTTTTTTAAATATACATGCTTCTTCATATAAGTGTGTATGTATTGCTACATGGTTTTATGTGTAAGTGTATGTAGTTGCACATAAATCTGTGTATATGTACATACATATATACTTTGCTGAAACTCTAGAATAAGTTTGTCTTCATTAAAAGTAAATTGAATGAATTATTTGCCTTCTTAAAAATATATACACATATATGGTGGTTTTAGAAGTCTGACTAAACTGTGGACTCTTTTTTCAGTGTATGTGTTGTTTGAGATGTTTATATTGCTTTGGGCTTTTTTTTTAGCTTCCCCATACACCACATCAACTCCAAATATCAATAGCGTGAGGAACGCTGACTCAAGAGGCTCTCTTATAAGCACAGACTCAGGAAACAGTCTCCCAGAAAGACAAAGTGACAAGAGCAATTCCCTTGACAAGGTAAAAAACCAAAATCAAAATAAAGAACCCGAAGAGTATTCCTGAAATTTCATCTTAATTCTCATAAGAGTTAACTTCCGTAATCTCCATTGGGAATGGGCTTTCTAGAATAACTCTAGAGCAGAATTCTACATAAGTTCTTTCTTTTGCAAAATAATTATCATATGAACTCCTTTTGCATTGCATTTATTAAGCTGTTTTGCAGAAAATAGAAAAAGATTTTCAATGTAGAGACGTAAACAAGCAGTAGTTGTTTCCCTTGCTAGAGAAAGGTACTAGATGAAGCGCATTGAATTTCGCTTGAGCACTGAATTCTAGTTAGGACAGCTTCTTTGATTTTGTGGAGGCCTTCACTCCATCCTGTTCTATACGCCATATATGTAGCATCTTTAAAATGTGTAAAAACCAGTTGCTGTGCTTTCTCTAGGTGACTTCTTTTATGTTAGTTTGACTTTTCTAAATCATTTCACTTTAAAGCTGTTACAAATTAGGAGCTCTGGCTGCAGTAGCTATGAGGTATTCAGTCATGTCTTTCTAGAGCTTGTGTTGATATTGATCACATTTCATTTTCTTAGATCTTGTTGTGCAAGTCACAACATGTTAACTTTTTCCCCTTGACTCTGACATGCCTTCGTGTGGCAGAGAGAGAAGCTTCTCAGAAGGCACTCTGCTCATGCTATGCGCCCTAATGGAGAAGAAGAAGAAAATTCTCACCCTGCAAAGAAAAACCGTGTTACTATGGATTTTTCACTTCTGACAATTCCAGCTTTGCCAGAGAAAATTTTGCATGCCGCTTTCTCTCTTCAGTTACAAGAAGTATTTGGTTTTTGTGCTTGGTATAGTTAAGCTTCTGAGTGAAGTGTGTGATCAGTAGTTTTGCCACTTCTTTGCAACAGTTGAATCTCAATGCGAATATGTACAATATAACCATGTAAAATGCTATTAAATGCCAACCCTGGAATAGTTCATGTACATGATTTGATTTAAGCATAAAAATCCAATCAGCTTAAATATCAGCAGAATTTGAGTCTTACGGTCTTTAATATAAATAGAACTAAAAAAATCTTCTTTGACATGGACCAAGTAAATGAAGAAATATCTTGTGCATACACTGTTGCTAAATGGCAATGCTGTCATCTATTACCTAGTTGTCATGTTGTTAATTACTAATGTGTAGTGTTTTTACCAAGTAAAAGGGTTTTCAAAGGAGTGAACATCCTTTGAAAATTCTACTCTGGTCTGCCAATTTAGGTAATACAGGATTTATGTTTTGCATGCTTGTTAATATTTTCCCTGAGTAATACTTAATCCTGCTTTCTTATTCATTGCTTTCCAAACTTTCTTTCTAGTAGATCAGTTGTTCCGTGCACGTTATCTTCGAATTTTTGCCCATTGCTTGATATCATTACTGAAGAGCCATGTTTTTGTTCTAATTTGCTTTTAGAATAACCTGTAAAACTATACTTGTGGAATCAGAATTGGCTGGAAGTATATCAGTTTCTATTTTAATATGTGCATACTTTATAGGTTATTGACATGATTTTAAATTAAGATCGTGAGTAGCAATAGTCCTACTTTTATCCATGTACATTTTCAACTATTTTGGAGGGAATTGGACTAGAGTTTGGGAGTTGGACTAGATGATCTCTAGAGGTCCCTTCCAACTCTGAAAATTCTGTGAATATTATGTAGTGCTGTGGACAGTATCCAAAAGTCTGGGAAACTCAAATTCTGTTTCTGCTCTGCTACAGTATCCATAAGGCTGCATAGTAGCACCTCCGTGTTCACCAGAGATATTTCAAAGATAAACAATTTGTGAGATCTTTAGACTCTGCAATAACCAGGCTTATATAGGTGTCCATTTCTTCCTAAATTGCAGTAACTTCTGGCTAGTATTAATCCTAGTTGCACATTCAGTTTCACTGCGCATCCATTCAATGGCTAGTATGTGACAGATTTACACAGATTGTTTTAGGACAGCAATTCTTTCCTTTTACATGGAATGTGTTAAAGGGCTCAGCAGTGAATTGACGTGTATGCTGTGAAATGTTGCCTCGTGGATTAGCATGTCTCCTGCTTTCGGTGAGGAGTGTTCCAGGAAGGGTTGTTCTACCCTTAAGGTATTGGCACTTCTCACTTTGTGAAACCAAGTGCTTTTCTCCCTTGAGTCTATGGGGCTTTTTGTTGCTTGGTTTGGTTTATTTTTTTCTAATTTTGATATGAAGGCTTTCTTCCAACACTGGTGTGTGTCCTTAAAAAGGTCACGGAGCCAAGATGATCCAGCTTTCTTGTAGAAACCAGACTTGCACAGATCAATTGTACCAGACTGTTGACTTTATGCAGACTTATTAAATGTCTGGTTCATTTTCCATTTGCATAAGTGGCCTCATATTGGAAGTGAGAATTAGGCACTAAAAAGGGCATAATTTATCCTTTAAACAAACATTTAAATCCTCAGACTGAGGATTTTGAAACAC